>NC_061112.1:53392-83555 GCF_002878395.1 Capsicum annuum
AAACATTATTATAGGTAAATAATGAGACAGAAATAAATACATTGTACACGTGGTTTCCAGTTGCTGGATCAGAGTAAACACTAAAACCAGTTGCAGGCCTTTTGTATCCAGTAGCAGCAACAAATGAGGTAGCATTGTATGACCTCTTGTTGGTCGGCAAAGGTGGTACTTGACTGGAAGAAACATTTCTTCCACTTTCAAATGGGGTCCCTCTTGCATTGGCTATTTTTCTTGGCAATCCTCTACCACTCCCTCCTTGACCTCTACCAATTCCTCCTTCACCTCCCCTATCAGCATCAAATTATCCACTACCAGAACTATCATCCCTACCAGAATAACCTTTACCGATATCAGCAGCACCTTGACTTCTACCAGCAACACCTTGACCTCTACCAATTCCTCTTTCACCTCCCCTATCAGCACCAAATTGACCACTACCAGAACCATCATCCCTACCAGAACAACCATTACCTCTACCGGCAGCACCTTGACCTCTACCAGCCACACTTGACACCTTTCTTTGAGGTGCTCTTGGCACAGCAGCCATGTCAGCACAAATAGATCCTGATTGACTGGATTATGTAGTTGCATATGTATGAAAGGTGAAGTTTGACTGTGAATAAATGCAACACAATATTTTAAATATTTTTCAATAATAATATTAAGAAGGACAAAAAATAATAATATTAAGCAGGACAAAAATATTAAGGCAGCAGAACATTTATAACTTACTCTTGTTGTCTGACTTTGAGTGTAGGTATGTCTTGCCATTGCACTGGTGTCACCACAAATAGAACTTGATTGTGGTGGTGGTGGATTCCATAAAGCTTCAGGCTGACAGCTAGGTTGACTACTATTACTGCTCCCCATCCCATTCTAACATACAAACAGAAATATGAAAAGCTAAGAAATATGTTAAATTTACAAACTATTATGAAATTCAATTAAGGCTTACCATTTTGGCACATACAGTCTTGTTATGGCCAACTTGCTTGCACCTTGAACAAGTGATCTTGACACCGTTTTTTGAGAGTTTGCCCCACTTTTTTGGCTCATCCTTCTTCTTTCTTCTGTTCTTGCCAGGTCTGCCTAGCATCTTTTTTGGTTTTGGAGGTTCAATTGATGCGTTTTTGGTTTCCGACCACATTCTCATATTGGTAATTAGTTGAATGAAATGACTATAAGACTTAAGAAAGGTTTCTTTCTTATACCAGTGCTCTACATGCTGATCAGGATCTACATTCAAGTAATAATAAGCACAAGTGGCATGAGGACAAGGAATACCTCTTAACATTCATAACCTACAATCACAATACTTCTTGTCCAAGTGAACAACAAATGTGTAACCCCCATCCTCAATTTCAAAATCATTAACTCCATTGCATAGAACTCTACACCTATTTGAATATTCCTTGTTAGCTTCTAAAATAGTTCTTGCCATAGGTAAAATATCTGAAATCCATGTTTCTGCAAATTTAATCATATCTACATATCTATTCATCAGTTGATGTCTGATATCCTCTAACATTGTGATTATGGACTTACGTCTAGCAGCTAAGATCCAAGAATTGAAAGTCTCACACATGTTATTTTCTACAATATCACATTTGGAATGTGTTTTGAAATATGTCCTACACCACGAAGTGGGAGGATTAACCAGCATGTCCTCAGTTATTTCTTTCTTACCTAGCCTTGACATTGTTTACATCTCCAAAACTTGCTTTTGCACATCTCCAAAATTGTTTCCTTCTCTCTTCTCCTCTCCAGTGCACATGTCAATTGCTCCAAATATGTCTAGCACACAATCTTCTCTCAGCATTTGGTAGCAGATACATCAAAATAGGAACAAGACCCTATAATAAGTATTAAGTATTATTAAAACAGGAATATTATTGGAAAATAAAGTCAAGTAATGAGAAAAATAATTAAGTGGTGGTACCTTTTGTTGGTCTGACATTACAGTCAAGCCTTCACCAGTTCCCAGATTTAGATCTGCAATCAGATACCTTATGAACCAGTCCCAGCTATATTTTGTTTCAGTATCCACAACTGCCAATGCAATAGGATATATTTGGTTGTTGTCATTTTTCCCCACAGCAACCAAAAACTCACCCTTACAAGCTCATTTGAGAAAGCATCCATCAAAACCAATAATTTTTCTACACCCATCTAACCATCCTTGCTTGAAGGCATGAAAGCACACATAGAAATAAACAAAGAGGTTCTTTCCTGGTTCAGTTTCTTTGTCAATTTTTATCCAACAAGAACTTTCAAGATTTGTTGTCTTGATCATATCTACATAGTCACATAATCTGGCAAATTCCAGCTTTCAATCTCCCATATTCTCCCTCATAACAATCTATTTATCCCTATAACAAATAGTTTTACCTACATAAAGACCCAACATCTCTCTTACTAAATTCTGAATTTCCCAAATCCTAATGTATGGCTGAGAAGCTATTCTGTCCTTGGACTTTCTAGCAACCAGCTTTGAATCACACATCTTATTCTTGTTTAGAGGTATACATTTGTGAATAGGGTTATAGTTCTTAACAATAAAATCACCTGAATCCCTATCAGTACAAGCAAACAACAACCAGTTGCAATTAGCTGCAATGCACGTCACCCTTATTCTATGTTTTTCATTAGGTTTTAACTTCACCTGCCTTCTATACTTTACAGCATAATCTGCAACAGCTTTTCTAAACTGATTTGCACCCGCAAAAATCATTCCAAGCTCAAACACAGAAAACTCACAATTTTCATCATACTTAGTTTTCTTACATCTCCTTCTTCTAGGTAGATCTACTCCTCTAACAGCATCTACATCTATCTCTTCACTATCTTCACTCCAACAATCAGAACTATCAATATATTCCTTATCTCCACCCAACTTTCCAGAATATTTGGTAGCCTTACTTTTACCAATATCCCCAAAGCCTCTATCTACACAACCAGCAACTCTCGCAGGTACTTCTTTAGTTTCAACAGCCTTTTTTCTTGCTTTTTTGTTTCTTTCTTTGTTGTTGGTTTTTTTTCCCTTCTTTCTTGTCTAAAAGCCCTCAACTCCTCATCAACATCTGAGCCATCTTCTGAAGGAATATCTTCAAGATTTGAATCACTACTCAAATAATCTGATAACTTACTTGTTAGCCTATTAACATCTTCTACATTAATGTCTTCTACATCAACCTCATCACCTCCTTCTACACCAAAATTTTCTAAGTTAATATCTTCTATATGAATTTCTTCTACATCAGCCGCATCACCTCCTTGTACACAAACATCTTCTACATCAGCCTCATCACCTCCTTGTACACCAACATCTTCTACATCAGCCTCATCATCTTCTTATACACCAACATCTTCTACATCAGCCTCCCTCTCTTCCTCTACTCTAATAGATTTCCTCTCTATGTTAGCACTATCAACAACACCAACATTTTCTCTTTTTAGGTTGGCACACTCAATAATATCAGGTGCAGGTAAAAAATCAGTGGGACCATCAGGGTCAAGAATTGGTTCATCTAAAACCTGATAGACAGAAAAATCAATAGAGTCCTCATGTTTTAAATTTTTAACCAGTTCATAGAGATGTCTGTCACTTTTAACCAACTTGAACTGATTAGATACTGCATCTTGATAATAAAACCCCCTAACAGCTTCATACCCTAATTCTTTAGTATAAAATAACAATTCTAGTATGGAAAAGTGGTCCTTGTCAATGTACCTTACCTCTGGCACACAACTTGTAACATATGTAGGGACATCCGTATTGAAAAAGGATCCCCCATGGTGCAATTTTGTAAAAATTATCTCCATTTATTACGTCACCTGTGATAAAGGGTAAAAATTCAAAGTTACTTAACGAAATGGCCACGAAATATACCCAGAGTACACATCAGTAAGCTAAAAGATACAACCTTTAATGCATGTTAAGTAAGGCGACAGAATATTCCTAAAATCATATGCGTAACAGTGATTTCAAAACCCTAAAAACTACAATATGCTAAAATTCAACAAAATTTAACAAATACAAATCATAAGAACACTTACACCAGGAAGATCTGAGGAAAACCCCCAAATTTGTCCTTTAATTTGAGTGAAAATTTGGTTAATTTAGGGTTATGAAGAGAGAGAGAGTTAACGGGGAGAGAGAGAGAAAACTTCCATGGAATGAGATTTTGTCCATTTAAAATTAAAATGTATTAAGTATATGTGGAGTTAGTTTATACACGTGAAGGGTTTAAAGTGGAATAACTTTCCACATAAGCAGCGTTTGGAGACGCACCTGGAAGTTGATGAGATGTGGGCAAAAAATGCTCAATTGGAACCAAATTGAGGGGGTTTAGGGGTTTAATAAGTACAAGCCTTAGTTTACGGACAAGTTTGAGGGGCTACCGATGAATTTGACCTATTTTTTTCAACTGTACACATAAATCATATACACTTATATGCATATCATACATGAATTGTAATATATAATACATCTGCAAATGCTGCCCCCAGCCCCCCAGCCCCCCCGCCCACCACCACCACACCACAATCATCTTCTCCACACCAGATTTGGAAATTAGACCAAACCCTTTTGTCTTGGTCTAAATATTATTTTAATTTATTACTACTTCTATATTCTATTTTCCTACTATTATGCAACGGTTTTCTTGTAATAATCTTACCATGTAAGATTAAATTATTCAATTTGATGTAAAAATATAGCCATTACAAAGTTTTCCCTAAAGCATATATGAATCCGTTTGGTCTAAAAGAGTTTTCAGTTTTTTTTCATTGATGTTTAATTTTCAATTTTTATTCATCAGTTTTTTCCTTAATGATTAAAAAAATTGTGCTTATTATCTAATCTTCACGAACTCCTAAATGCGTATATTTAAATTTCTCTCAACAATTTTTAACATTAAATAAATTTAAAATTGACAAAAATAATGAATAAAAATGAGAAAGAAGGTATTCACGAGGGGGCGAGTTAATATATTATTTGTGGACCAACTTGAATACGACATCAACCAAAAAAGGGTTGTCACACGCCTTCATGTGGGTGTAATACACGCACCTTACCAACACAACAAAAGGTGTCAAAATGACACACTCGTACGCTACTTGAGGTATCAAAAGTGAACAATGTCGACTTGAGGTGTCAAAGTAAAAAATGGTGTCATGATGAGGGGTCTGCCCAATGTATTCTACCAAAAATCAAGGTCATACTTACCAGTACAGTACATTGCCATATTTTAAAAAATAAGATTCTAACCCTCAAGCTACAAACTAGATTTTAATATTCCACCAAGGTTGACTAAATCCACCAGCCACCTCCCACCTCCCACCTCTCACCAGCAGCAGAGGTAGCAACAGGTATCAAGTAATCCACCACGGCTAGGGCAGATGAAAAAAAAATCATCCACTATTTTTGTTTCTGCTGCAATTTGAACCTAAGGTCTCATGATCCTCAACCACTTCCATTAACCATTAGGCCACACTTCCATCAACACTTCCTCTACCAGTTACACTACATTATCGATCTGGTAAAATAGCAGGTAGAGAATTTTCTGTAATCATCTATCCTTCAAACTTCTGGCAACCGTTCCTTCTCCACCTGAAACTGCGATCATCCAATTCTGCAAGTAGTGCTGAGCCAAATGATAAGATTACACTTGACACTATTGCTTTTAAGTTTACTGTTCCAGTGAGGGTATAAAATAACCATAAAATCATCCAATTATGTGTGTTCAACTAACAACGTAGGCCAGTCAGGAGTTTATGATCTCCGAGCAGCAGCAGCATGTTATTCAACCTAAAAAAGACCATCTCAGGTTCTAGGTTTCATCTACAATATTACTATATTTGAAGTGTAATCAGGATCACATTTTAACCTAAAAAAGACCATCTCAGGTTCTAGGTTTCATCTACAATATTACTATATTTGAAGTGCAATCAGGATCACATTTTAACTCAAAATTTCAGGAAGAAATTGTACACAGCTTACTTGTACCAAGAACCTTGTCAAAAATTTCACTTGCACTAGTTTGACCATATCCAGCTATGAGAGTACATACAAGTACATATCCCTAAACAATTCCCACCTCGTACTCAACTGGCAGATGCAGGGGGTAAGATATAGTTTCGCTATTCACCAAGCCTAATGTAAACAAGCAGCTTTCTTTTATCAAGCATAAACAAGTCATACTAGAAAAGCAGTAAGAATGACAGTAGATAAAAGTTTTTACCAATATTCAGTTCTAAACATCCAAGCACCAAAAAGTCCCAGATGGAGACGGGCTACTACCATTAAAAAATGAAGGCATAAACATCAAAGTAAGCTGACAGTTCACCAGTCTGTTGGCTGTTGCAGGGAAGAATATTAACTTGTTTTATTGACTATTTTCCCAAGAGCTGCAACAGCTTCAGTTGAAGGCACAAAGTATTATGAAGTTGATGCTTAGAACCTAAAGAACACAAAGCTCCTAACAACTTGAGCAATCTGTGGACTACAAATCACAGTACTCACCCTCTCCTGCCCCATCAGGGCACGCAGTACCTCCCTTTTTTGAATTGTACTACTACTACTACCCACAGTGTTTGATCTTTAATCAGCATGTGAGTACAGTTATAACTACATATGGTAGCACTCATGACAGAGACACTATTTGGCAGTCATCTCTATTTGATAAGATTATAAAATTCTTTTATAAGGATTTGGCAGTCGTAGCTAAAGATAGTGAGTAACTAAATTCAATGTTTTACCGGAATTATATAGACAAATCAAGTTGTTTGAGGGCCAAAGCTCTTCACGTTATTAAAGAGTAAAAAGACCTCCATGGACTAGTTATGCACTACTGATAGTACCTAGAAAATACACAGTTCCAATAAGTTTAGTTTTCTGCAAATGATAATATTCTCCCCTCTCGTGAGATCTCTCTTGCCGAATTATTTCTAAACCCGCAAATTTTAAAACCGCATCGCAATACATCTCCTTTAAATCGGCATAAACCCGCCCCACACTCATACCCGCACCACGCCGCCCCATATTTTATTTTTTTTATTTTTTTGAAAAATTCATAACTCCTTTGAAAATCATAATATTTTCAAATCTATAACTAGGAAATAATAACAATTAGTTTCTATTATATCATTTTTCACTAAGAAATTGTCAAAAAGTATCACGTGTACAAGTAATAATCAAATATCATTTTTTTTAAAAATGAATAGAGATATTAAAAAAATTATAAAATTATTTATTTATAGTGTTATATATGTCATTTTAAGTATCATAAAATTTTAAGTAAAAAATACATATAATTTTAGGTATATTCACGAGAATAATATTAATTTTTAATTTTTTAAATTTAAACCCGCATATACCTGCAACCAACACTGCACCGCACCATTTAAAAAAAAAATTACTTTAACCAGCCCCGCATCCGCACCCGCACCTCGCCGTATAGCTTAAAATCCGCACCGCCCCGCATAGCTTAAAACTCGTACCACACCGCACCCGTACCGCCCGATTGCCATCCCTAACTGCAGATAAAAGAAAGAAAAGAAAAAGAAGATCATGAGATCTCTCTTGCTGAATTACACTACAGATCAAAAGAAAGAAAAGAAAAAGAAGATCACCCAGGGATGGAGCCTAGTAGTTAGTGAAGAGGATTGAGAAAAATGTGATCTCTGGAGGCATAAATACTAGTTGATTTATTCTCATAACCTTGGTAGATAGAGTTATACGCTACATGTGTTGCTGAAGGTAGTAGGCATCCTGTCAATTAAATTGCCAAAATAGAAGAAACTAGTCTTTCCGGTAAATGGCCCATTTTATCATGGGCTATAACAGTTGCTTCCCTCATTTACGCTGACAGTTTCTACACAGAATATTTATTCTTATTCTTTTCTTAGGAAAACTTACAAGTCAATACAGATAAAAAGAACCCGATTAACTTATCAAATGATACTTAAGATAGGGTTAAGAAGACGGATTTCTTTCCAAGCTCCTCCACCCTTCATCACAAGATTTAATTAGAAGAAATCCGAGAATTTTGAACAAATTCATTTAACAAGACATAATAAAATACAAAAACTTTGTAGCAAATATACGAGGTGAAGAAACACGCAAACACTCATAAATCATTTCGGCGTAGCTTTTCTACGCGGACGCTTGAAATCATGCTCACTAATTACATCCTCGTCCTCATCAGTGCTGATATCATCATCATCATCATCAGTCCCCGAGGGAGGTGAAGGATCAAGCCTAGCAGCATCAATTGCCCACTTAATCACCTTCTCAACTTCATCATCATCATTCTCTTCATTCTCTACCGCGGACGATGAAGCCGAAGAATAAGAAGGAAGGGAGCTTTTGAGAGCTGCAAATCTGGTAAGCAAGTCATCAGCTGAAGGTGTTTGGTTGTCTTGGGACTTTTTGGGAGTTATTTTCTTGGATTTTAGGGCTTGGAAACGTTGATCGAGATCTGGGTCGATGAATTGGGCGGAGGAACCACGAGCCATATGGGAATTCACACTGAGCTTCAGGAACACGTCATCCTCTGCCGCACGGAGCAAATCTTCCACCTCCTCCGATTCCGTCTTCTTATTCCTCTTCTCCATACCTCTGCTCATTCTATTCCTCTTCACCCCAACAAAAATTGGGCGCACTTAAATAATGAAAGAATTCTTCGTTTTTTCCCGAAAAAGTATTTCAGTTCGATAAAAATTGGGTATGTAAATCCAATTTCTAAATTATTTTTCAGAAAACAAGTCTTATTTGTTTTATGTTTTTGCAATTTTAGTTTCAACTTTATTTATTATTATAAATAACTTTATTATTTTATTTTTATAAAAAATTCTATTAATTTCATATAACAATTGGAGTTAAATGTCTACGTACAATATTATCCATTTCTTCCTACTTCTTTCTATTTATAAAAGACCTCAAAATTAAAGGCGACTTTAAATTTTTTTCTTCCTCAAAATCTCCTTATTATACAACGAAATCTTAATTCATTCATTCTTGTAACTTTTTATGCAACACCAATAAAAGAGATAACATTATTGTCTCCTCTCACACTTGGTTGTATCTTGTAGATAACTTAATTAAGTTAAGTAATTTTGATAGTATTTAAAAATTGAAGGTATAAGATTATATTTTAAAAAGCTTTTTTCAAAAGCCTAAAAATAATTTCAAAAAGATATTGACAAACACAACTTCAACTCTAATTTCAACTCCAACTCAAAAAAATTTAATTTTCACAACAAAACACCTACTGAATTGATAAAATAGCCTCTCTCTCTCAAAATAAATGAAAATATTAAATTTTTTTCAATGGAAATTAACAATTTTATTCACCAACTATAAGTATCAATTTTTATGTTTCAATTGTATGATATAGTTAAAATTTCGAGATTCAAATTTTAAAGGGAAAATGTATCATTTCCACCCCATACTATACAAGAAAAGTTGAAGCTACACCTAAATTATATAAGTGACATATTACACACCTTAACTATATAAAAGTGATATTATTACCTCTCCGTGAATCCCATTCTAAAACGCGTATGTTACACTTATTTTAGGCGCGTCCAGCCTATTAAATAACAAAAGTAAACGGCTAAAAATATTAAGGGAAAAGATATCGTTTCCATCCCAAACTATAATCGAAAAGTCAAATCCACACCTAAACTATATAAGTGACCTATTACACACCTTAACTATAAAAAAGTGATATTTTTTACTCCCTAAATCTGACATGAAAAATACATAATTATTTAAATAAAAATTGACGCGTTTAAATTAAAAATTAATGCAAAGAAAATCGAAAAAAATGAAAATACTCCTCCCCCAACCCCCAGCATCCATCTCCCTACCCCACCCCCAAACAATCATCTTCTTCATCACCCCCCAACCCCAAACCATCATCTTGTTTATCACCCCCACCCTGAAACTCCAACCCCAACCCCAAATCATCTTTTTCTTCATTACCTCCACCCCAACAACACAGTTTCTTCGTCACCCCACCTCCAAATTCCAACCCCATCTCCAAATAACACAATTCATCCTCCACTTTGATCGTATCAATATCAATTTCACAATAAACAAAATCAAATTGTATTTGATGTTTAAACGGGCAAAATCAAATTTTATAAAAAAAATATAAAATTTTGTAGCAAGAATGTTTTCCGGTGAATTCTCGTCGGAAAAGTCGGATTCATCGTCAACTTTCTCCTCTCTGTCTGTTAATTATTAATCCATAAAAAATGTAGCTTGCTACCATTTTATTTTTTTTTTTTTTTTTTTAAATTATAGCTGAAAAACAAATAGAAAAAGTACGAAAACTTGGTCATTAACATTTAAAACACAGAGGCCAATCGTTGAGTGGCCATTTTTTGAAACAATAATAGCCATTATAACTGAGATTTTTTTTATTTTTTTTTAAGAAAAGACGATGGGTTACGGATGAAGAACAATGTTAGAAGAAATTAATTGTTATGGTACTTTTGTTGGTGGGATAAAGTTTATGATGATGAATATGGTGTAATGGAGGTTTTGGACATTGACAACAATGGAGGTTTTAGACATTGAAGAAGAAAGAAAAAAATTAAATTAAAAAGAAAAAAGAAAAAATTATGAAAATAATAAATTTATTATTTTTTCGAATTATGCTGATGTGGCAGCGCGTGTAAAACACCACACAAAATGATGTAATGCCTGACAGGGTGTAAAAAGTATCATTTTTTTTTATAGTTAAGGTGTGTAATAGGTCACTTATATAGTTTAAGTGTGAATTCGACTTTTTGATTTTTCGACTACAGTTTAAAGTGAAAACGATGCCTTTTTTTCTTATTTTTTCGGATTATGCTGATGTGGTGCTGACGTGGCAGCGCGTGTAAAACACCACACCACATGCAAGTGGTGTAATGTGTGACAGGGTGTAAAAAGTATCACTTTTTTATAGTGAAGGTGTGTAATAGATCACTTATATAGTTTAGGTGTGAATTCGACTTTTCGACTATAATTTGAAATGAAAATGATGCCTTTTCTCAACTTTAAAATTATTAAATTTGATGATGTAGTAAATAAGAGCTTCAAGATATCGAGTGTGGCTCTCTTGTTATTCATTCTCTTTGTTAATAAGGTAATTTCTAAATTGGTTGGTGAATTTCTGAAATCTGACTTAGAGCTTGTTTAGAATTACTGTTAGAAAATTATTTATTTGAGAATTTTTTTTTATAAAATAGTTTTTCATAAAAGTGATTTGGAAAAAAAACAATTATGTTTGATAAATTTATTTGAAAATTTTTTTGATAAATAAATTATGTTTGGATAATTTTTTGAAAAAGTATTTTTGAGAGATAGATAATAAAAAAAAATATATTAATAGACTTTTACTACTATAATATTCAAGAAAAAAAATTAGACATTGCTACCAAAATACCATTTTATCTAGCAATGTGCTTTACCCGTCATTTTTGTCATTAATAATTAAAACTATTTGAATATCTTTATAATTTGTTTGAAAGTAATAGTTAATTCTCTCTCTTCTCTCAGCCACGATATCATTTTTTCTATCCTACGCAATAGCCGAAGATGGCGAGAGGATGACCACGCAAGGATGGAACTAAGCCGATTGAGGTGCAGGCTAACAAAGGAAAGCAAGTGAAGGAAGGGTTCCCACCTCTCATGATGGGTTCGACACGAATGAGTGATAAAAGTGGAAGTATTGTTCAATTGAAAACGAGCACTGTCGCAGTTGCAAAGACTACTCCATCTCTAAGGGCTGGAGGACGGCGGACACCTCCCAGTACTAGTAATGTGCATGGAAGGAGCTCAAATCTTGCTAAAGGTGAAAGAAACAAGACAACAGAATCTAACCAGGCCCCTGCTACAGGTAATGAAGGTATTGCAGAGAATCGACCAGTAGAACAACCAAAATGATCAAAGAATTGGGATAATTTATTTGTTGGGAACAAATTGACTGCTAGAGGTATGAATTTGCAATTTATTGCACCGATCATTATTGAAGGGGAGAAAGTTGCACAAATTCAGAAGGAGAAAGTACATGAGGCAACAATTATATAGCAACGTGTTGTAATTCTGTATGTGGTAGGTGCTTCACTAATTATAGGAGCCATTAATCATTTCATTGCAAGTAATTAGAATTTTACTGCTACACCTTCTTTTTTCTACCACAATGACGGATACTTTTTGACACTGCTTAATAGCATGGAGGATAAGGATAGAGTAATGTGTTCATGAACTTATACTATAAACACCAGGCCAGTAATAATTAGAGCTTGGAATGCAGATTTTGACTTTGCGGAGGAAGTGCTTAAAATTATCCCTTGATGGAACCGTCTTCCAAGTCTACCAGTTAATTATTGGATATGTAGACTCTGAGTAGGATTGGAAGTGTTCTGAATACACCTATCTACGATGGTAATGTACCACAAGCCTTAAACGGATATCCTATGCTAGAATTCTAGTGGAGATGGATGTAACTTGCACTTTGCCTAATGAAATTAAGGTGTAGGACCCTGAAGGAAGGTTATATGTACAAAAAATGAAGTATGACTGGAAACCAAGCTTTTTTCCTACCCGCTTGAAGATTTGCCATATATATCCTAAGAAAGTGGACCAAAACAAGGAGGAAGTGAATCAGCAAACTAGGGGGGGGGGGGGGGGGGGGGGGTAGAGGTAAAACTGGACCCAAGGAGTGGAAATATAAGACTCCTATTTCTCAGCCACAATAGGATGCTACTACTAGTGGTACAAAGGATCAGGAGGTCCAAGCATCACCAAAGGAACAATTAAACACATGGGGAGGTCTGGAAAATAACTAAACACTCTGCCAGGTAGAGCAAAACATAGAAAAATAATGTTGTTAGCATGACCAATATTTTTAGTCCATTTGCTACTGTGGTGAATCAAGAACTACAACATTATGATACATTGAAAGAGGGTGAACGTGTAGATGCAGGGAATTTCCCATCTCTTATACCTACTCTAAGATGAAGACAATGACTTGGAATGTTAGGGGCTTCAATAAAGTTTATAAGTAGAATTTGTTGCACCAGTTTTTAATAGAGAATAACATGGATGTAATGGCTATAGTAGAACATAGGGTTAAACAAAAGGATTGCAAAGGTATTGTCAAGAAGGTGCTCTTGGATGGGATGTTACACACAATTATGCACAGGATGGTAGGGGTAGAATATGGGTAATTTGTAACACTAAGTATTATTGTTTTACTTTTTCTTACGGTACAGATCAATTCATTCATGGTGAGGTCAAGATAACGGGCACTGATAGCAAGTTCCAATTCACTACAGTGTATGTGCTGCATACAATTTTAGATAGAAGGATGTCGTGGGCAGGATTATCTAATATAGATAAGTCTATGAAGAAACTTGGTTAATCATGGGTGACTTCAATGCCAGATTGCATGTAAATGACAGAATTGAAGGCTCATCAGTGAAAGAAACTAAGATTGTTGATTTTAATGAATTCCCGCAAGATGCCAATCTCATAGAGCTTAAAGCAGTAGGAAGAAAGTACACCTGGACTAATTCTCATGTCTTTAGCAGTATTACTGGGGGTTTAGTTAACTCAACTTGGATACAGTCCAAGACAAGCTTGGAAATAATAGTTATGGCACCAGGTTTCATAGACCACTCTCCAATATGTGTTCATGTTTATGATAGACAACCTAATGTGACTAGAAAATTTAAATTCTTTAACTGGGTAGCTCAACACCCTGATTTTCAGGCCACAATGAGGTCATCTTGGTAGGGTAATAGTGGAGGATCTCTAAGTATACTATGGAGGAAGCTTATCGAATTGAAAGGATATATTAAGAAACTAAATTAGAGGGAATTTCAAGCACTTAAAGACAAGATTACAGATAAAGAGATGAACTGCAGAACATTCAATAGGATATGATCACAAGTTCAGCATATCACTAGCTACAAGATGAGAAGAAAATGTTAAAGACTAAGGGTGTGTTTGGTATGATGGAAAATATTTTTCATAGAAAATGTTTTCCTGGAAAAAGTTTTTCTGAAAAATAAGTTGATTTTCTATTTATTTTCTCATGTTTGGTTAGTGAGTGGAAAATTGGTTGGTGAGGGGAAAATATTTTCCGGAAAATATTTTATGGTGTTTGGTTGGTGAGTAGAAAATATTTTTTAGAGATATATTTTCTAGTGATTGGTTGGTGAGTGAAAAAATATATTTTAGAAAATACTACTAACTGTTAACTAGTATATCACTGCTTGTACTAATTTAATCATAACAAATAATATCAATATCGAGTATTAAGATATTACAAGTCATTAATTTTAAGCAATTACTAATTAGCAAACATAGAAGACACTTTTTAACATTTTATCAGGACAATCTCAAGATACCACAATCAATAGAGATACAATTGAACGACGAGCTTATTCAACCTTGTAAAACAAGCTACAACGCTGACAAAATGGAATATGCAATTAGCAAAAGTAACATAGGTAAGTCTTCCTCTATGCACATGGAAATAACAATACATTCAACGAACATTGGAAACAAAGAAAAATTTGGACTTCAATATTTTTATTTCAAGCAGTGAAAAATTGGAGCAAAGCACAGGAAAAATGTTTCTGAGTAATGTGAATTTGAGTGTTGTTGGGATGGTGGAAGAGGGGTGGGGGTGGGGGCATAAAAGTCACATCTTTTATTTTCTGAAAAATGACTTCCCTTGGCCCATGAGGGAAGTCATTTTCCCTCAAATAGAGGAAAATAAATCATTTTGGAAAACATTTTCCCAATGTTTTAGTACAACCAAATAAGGGAAAATAAGAAAACATTTTCCAGAAAATATTTTTCATCATACCAAACACACCCTAAATTAGAAAGATGGTTGACTGTAGAGGAAAGTGCACTCAAGCAAAAATCTAGGATAAGTTGGATGAAGCTTGGAGATGATAATAATGCCTTTTCCATCCATGTGTAAGGAATAGAGTTGCTCAAAATCAAATAAGTTATCTTCATTCCTTTTATGGTAGAATCTTGAACACTATTAAGGATATCCAAATTGAGGTTTCTCATTTTTATAGGAAACTGCTGGGAGAGGCTGCTAGACAAATCCTAGCATACAAAGGATTGTTATGCAAAATGGTAGGTTTCTAAAAAGACAACAACAAATTCAACTAATTTCCCCTATAACCAGAAGTGAGGTAAGAGATGCTTTTAACAGTATAGATAACAATAAAGCCCTTAGAGAGGACGGATTTAATGTATTATTCTTTAAAGAAACATCAGGTACTGTAGGAGAAGGTAGAGGATGTAGTAATGGGGTTCTTTACTGAGTGTTATATCCCTAAAATAGCAAATTATACTATGGAGACTTTGATTCCTAAAGTTAAACACCCTACAAATATCAGAGAATATAGACCTTGTTATAGTGTTATATACAAGGTGATTTCAAAAATCCTAACAAGGAGGATAGATACAGTAATGCATGGAATTATGGATGCTAGTCAGTTAGCCTTTATCCCTGAAATGAGTATCTCTGATAATATAATATTAATTCATGAGCTGGTTAAGGGTTACACCAGGAAGGGTATTAGTCCAAGTTGCATGATGAAAATAGATATATAGAAATCTTATGACTTATTGGAGTGGGTTTTTATTAAGAAAGTTTTTATTAACTTACAGTTTCCTAAGAATTTTATGCAGTGTGTCAGCATAATATCTTAACTCTATTACAATAAATGGTCATCTTTCTCCTCCTTTGATGCTAAGAAATGATTGAGGCAAGGTGACCTTCTATAACCATACTCATTTGTGCTTGCTATGAAATACCTAAGTAGATTGCTGAAAACCCTTCAATATGAGACCATGCTTCAATATCATCCAAGATGCAACAAGCTACAAATTGTCCAGCTAAGTTTTGCTGATGACCTACTGTTGTTCAGTGAAGGAAACGTTCAGTCAGTGCAACAACTATTTCATTGCTTTACTACATTCTCATTAGCCTCAGGCCTGTAGGCTAATCTTAACAAGTGTTCAATTTATTTTGGTGGTGTTAAGCAGAATGTACAAGACAAGATCTTAGAGCTAACAGGATGACCAAAGGGGTGTTGTCTATAAGGTATCTAGGAGTTCCTCTGAGTACTAAGAGAGTATCCTTGGTGCAGTGTCAACCTCTCTTGGACAAAATGCGGGTAGAATAACTTCATGGACTAAAAAATTTCTTAGCCATGCTAGTAGACTACAACTGCTTAAGTCTGTTATGTTTTCCATCCAAACATACTGGTCTTAACTATTTCTTATGCCTAAAGAACTGTTAGAAACTATTGAAAGGATATGTAACATTTTTTTGGACAAGAGGGGTTGATTTCTCTAAGAAAGCTTTAGTGGCCTGGGAGAGAGTGTGTTTACCCCTTGAGGTAGGTGGTTTGGATCACATTAATCTGATCTACTAGAATAAAGCTATTTTATGTAAACTTTTATGGAGCCTGAGTAGGAAGCAGGATGCACTATGGATTAAATGGGTACATGCATATTATAATACTGGTGATTCAGTTTGGGGCATAAGGCCTAAGCAAGCTTGTTGGCTTATCCAGAAATTCCTGAAAGCATACACGTTGAGAATAAAAGTTCAAAAGTATATTGAGAATGTAGGGATCAATGAAGTAGAGTGGATACTGATGAATCAATTCTCTATTAGGGAAATATATTATAATCTGTTAGGTGATCATCCTAGAGTAGATGGAGAAGACTAGTCTGCAACAATCCTGGTGCAACAAAGTAGAAGTTCATTTTATATATGACAGTATTTGATAGATTCTTAACAAAGGATAGATTGTGTAAGTGGAATATGCAAGTCAGTCCTTAGTGTCCATTATGTGAAGATGCAGTGGAATGCCATGTCATTTATTTTTTAGTGCCCTGCTACAGACAAAGTGTGGAGAAAGTTATTGTACTGGCCAGTCTCAGAGCTGGTTAGTTGAAATTCAGCGGAGTGTGGCTAACAAGCAAGTAGAGGAGGTAAACTCACTATGTATAGAATGACCCTTGCAGTTACAGTTTATGAAGTTTGGATGGAGAGGAATCACAAAGTATTTTGAAGCAGTAGGAAACCAACGGTTATGGTCCACAAGATTATTCAGGAAGTAATACCGCATGCTAGGATGTAGGACAATCTTAGCAAATGTATAGAACAACTCAATCATTATCTAGTGTAACTGGGTGGTAGTATTTCCTTGAAGGAGTACCCTAGGTTGGGTGTGTCCTGTTGGGTCATCCAATTTTCTTTTTTTTTTTTGATCCTGTAATGTGTAACTTTTGATAATAAAATGAGGCTAGTTACCAAAAAATAATAAAAACATAGAGAGTTATATATTCTCCAATCATCATCATCAATGACATTTTCGATTTTATTTAAAGAAAAGAAGAGAAAAATAAAAT
Source organism: Capsicum annuum (assembly GCF_002878395.1). Taxonomy (NCBI): domain Eukaryota; kingdom Viridiplantae; phylum Streptophyta; class Magnoliopsida; order Solanales; family Solanaceae; genus Capsicum; species Capsicum annuum. The sequence goes on from NC_061112.1 coordinate 70,848, forward strand.
AGTAATATAGTAATCATTGAATGAAATAAAGAATTATGATGTCAAATAAAGAATTATGTGTGTGGGTGTGTATGTGGGGTGTAATGACCCTCTAGGTCATTTCCTTAATTTACAAGCATTTCTAATAGTTTGAGCCTTCCCACAGCGGCTATATGTCATTTATGACTTGCCAAAATTGTTTGTTTGGTTATCAGGAAATTTGTTTAGGTTTTAGGCTCATTTTCCTATATTGGAGCTTTCCTTATTAAGGAATTAGTCGCAAACTAAAACTCTTAGTAGATGACCTCTGATGAGAATTCCGACAACTCCATCAGCTTCAGAACATTGATTTTAGGCTAGGAGGATCCTTGGTTCAGGTTACGAAGCTTCCAGACTCGTTTTGGATTATTGGATGGATTATATGAAAAATGAAACTATAGGTGTGGGTTCCACATTTAGTCAAAATAATTTAGTAGGAAAGTTTTGATGGTTCCATTGACTCTAAAACATTGAATTTGGTATGGTAGCATAGTTCATTTGCGCTCACGGGGTTCCAAACGAATTTCGAGCACCCAATCGAAGTCCATTTTTGGAATTAGCAAAATTTGATATCCGGTTTCTAATATGACCACTTTAGCAGTCATGTAGCCACTTTAGCGGCATGCGCTTTAGCTCCATGAGCCACTTAATCAGCCTTAGCCATTGGGTTAAGGTCCACTTTAGTGGTCAAGGGCCTTTAAAACAGGTACCACTTTAGCGCCAAGGTGACCGCTTTAGCGGTACCTACCCCTCGCGCTAGATTGCTTTAGTGATAGCTGCTTTAACGGCTGGGAGACCATGACACAATCCGACCCCGGGCTTTGTCGTAATAGGCATTCCAAGTCCAACCAGGACCGGGGACTGCCCCTTTTACCTGACCCAACCACCTTTATCCAGCCTTAGATGAGCTGAATTTCAAACATATAACAAGATAGTGTTATTGTTCTCATTAAGACTTTGGGACAAGGTCATAACTGTGACTGACTCAATAAAGTCCAATCGTACCGCAATAACCACCCAATCATACCAACCAAACCATAGATCATAAACCAAAGAAAATACCAAAACACAATATGAAAATCAACCCTAAAATGTAATATGACGGAAGAATGTATGTTCGATGATGCTAGCCTCAATATCAATACCAGTGCTAAGGCTGACACCTCTACCGATACCGCCCATACCAACCCCTATAAGTACGACAAAGCCTCTATCCGAAAGAGTTAACAAATTCGGTTGGGACATGCCACCAACCATGGCCAAAATCGATACCCAAAATAAAAGATAAAGAGTCTAAATAAATTCATAACTTGAAATAATGCCTTCCGAAAGGATGGAAGCTCACCACTTCAGTCTAAGTGCTAATACCGAATCTGTGTGCTAAACAGGAGGAGTAGAATGGCCCGTTCCTGCATCGCATGGGTATACAGCTGCCAGTAGACAGGGCTAGTGAATAACCGCTAGCATGCAACTCAGGATAAGGATAGAATAATGCCAGTGATAAAATCAAGTGAAACCATCCATAATGCATACAACCATACATATATAAGTGTCGAGAAAGGGAATAGGGTTTAGCATGCATTTAAAACCTTTACCTAGGTTGTGTAGCTTTGCCGTCCTAACCACCCATGGGCCATATGGGTTCAGCTCCCCATGTTGAAAGGGCCCCAGTGCGTGTAGCCACACGATCAAGGAGTATCCCATGGGATAACAAGTACATACCTCCATTATAAAATGTGACACTCGAACTTGGTTATCAAAGACCCCTCATATCAACAAATATGAGTTTACAGTTTTGGCCCCCTAAGGACCACCACCTTCCACGGCTTAGCTACACACTCCGCCATTAATGTCCAATTAAAACCATGTCCAGACAATTCATATACCATTTATTAATCAAGGCCAATATTAGTGGTATCGTCATACCACCCCATTACTTGCAAGTAATATCCATAGCCAAACCATTTAGGTTAGGGGACCTTAGGTGCCCCTCATTTTACCATATTAAATCCACTTGGGAGACTTCCATATTCTCCATAAGCATAATCATTTAACCTTTAGCCTTTTCAAACCTTTTAAACCTCGCATAAATCCTTTATCTAATTTAAAACATGCAAGAGTTCCATTAAAAGAAGTCAATGCAATGAAAATATCTTTATAAGCATTTTGTCAAACACCTTGGGGCATAATATAACCAAAACCAATTTCAAAGACCATTAAACCATTAACATGCAATCCAATTGTCCAAATCAACCATTAATGCATAATAAAGCATAATTAAAACCATAGGAAATAATAACCAAACATTTAATAGCAAAACCCCCAAATAATAATTGAAAACCATAATCATGAAATAGTAAAATCATGAAATCAATCATATAAACCATGCCTTTAGTTGAAATTACAATGAGGGAAGAGAATCATGACTTATACTGAAGAATTGACGGAAAGAAATCACCAAAGCAAGCCCCAAAGAAATCCTTGAGATCAAAAGCTCTTGAGAGAATTATAAGATGTTTTGGAATAGTTTCTAAGTGTTAATGAATAGAATAATAGGGTAAATAACCTCCTAAGTGTATTAGAAGTCATGGATCCTAATTAGGGTAAGTAGGAAAATATCCAGAATACCCCCTCTTAAATCCCTTAAAAACCCGTCACACGGATATGACTGACCCATACGAGTCGTACCCTCCTATACGATCGGTATCCACCACTCGTATCCAAGCCTTAATCCCTTGATCAAACGCTATCCAGTAAATGACTCATCCAACCAAGTCGTAACCATAACATACGATCCGTACCCATGACCTGTATCCCTGGCTGAATGAAATACTAGAAGGATCAAATAATTCCAACCATACGAGTCCTTGATTTGACTCGTACCAAGCCTTACGACTTATACCTTTAAGTCTTACCCATTCCAGTGACCAAAACCATCCCACCAACTAACACTGGCATACCCCAGCATACGTCTCGTACCCATAAGTCGTATTGGATCCGGAGAACGAATTTCCCAGAAATTTTCTAAGGGTCAAAACCCTGGATGTTTCAGTCTCCCCTACTAGGAACATTTGTCCCCGAATGACGGACAAGGTAGAGGTAACCACATATAGAGCCATTGTAACACCCCGAAAAATGAGTCCCGGAGTATCACACGGTGCTTGAGGCTACGAGTAGCCCCAAGCTAACCCTTTGAGCCATTTTCATTCAGTTCAACACAATCAACGGGGTTTCCATAAATAACCCTCAAATATCAACAGAGTAATCATTATCCAAGAATAAAAGAATTTCAGAAAGATAACAAAATACGACTTATTAGTCAATTCCCAACATCTATACTAGTCTGACAAGCCTCTAAGAAAATCAATAAAACCAGCGAGCCATTGAGACATGCCTCAACTGACTCATACTCAGTTATCAAATGTAAACGATTCCATGAAACTAACATCAGACATCACGTCCTCGGAACATGAGGACTCACCACAACAGAGGATGTAGAACAGCATGCTCGAAGAATCATTGTCGAACCTGGAGTGTATACCTCTAACCATCCTAAGGGCATCCATGGGCTATATGGGTTCAACTTTTCCTGCTGAAAGGGTCCCAGTGCGTGTTAGCCGCATGAATCAGGAATATCCAAGGATGATCCAGGGAATGCCTCGACCATAGTTAATCTCAAATATATATAAGTGCAAACTATGCACACGTTCATAAAGACTCCCAAGCCGACAAACATGGTTTCCAGTATCGATCCCCCCGAGACCTCCACCTTTCACAGTGAGCTACACAATATCCTTTAAGCCCAATTAAAATAATTTTCCCATAACCCATCCATTTAACCAAGAAATTATTCGTTAACGCATCAACCACAGGTATCGTCATACCATTACGTTGAAAGCTTAAGATTCTGCCATAGCAATTCCATCAATTTGGTGGAATACCATGACCCTTTTTTTTATTAAATCAAGTTGGAGGAGTGCCCACGACCCTCTTTGTTCATTAAATCAAGTTTAAAATAAAAAGCATGGACAATAAATCCTTCAAAACCCTTTTTATCTATTTAACCATTTATGCAATGCAATTGTTTAGGAGAATAAGCCAAATCGTGTGATTAAATATATTCTAAATCCAACTATGCAAGTGGGTTGAGGGAACGCAATTCCTAAACCAAATTTCAAAACCAAAATCATCAATTTAGGTGAATACCTCAACCCCCATTCCATTCACCCTACCCATGCACCCAAAGGGATTCAAAATACATTAATAAAACATGAACACTTGTATTAAAACCATGAAAATTTAAATCAAGTAACAATCCTTCAAAAACCCTCAATCCAATTCAAAATCCATATTCAAATTCACATGAATGACCATTTAAACACATGATTTAAGTACGACAAGTTTAAGAATAGAGGTACATGCCTGAAAGTATTAGGAATTATAGAGGGAAATTAATCTCCAAGCCCTAGATGATCAACCTTGAGAAACCCTAGCCTTGTTCTTGCTTTAAGGAATTTGAGAAAATAGATGTGTAATTTGATTTCTTTTGGAGTGATAATAAGACCCAAAAGTGCTCGTAAGTCATGGGTCATAATTGGGAAAAGAGGGAAATGAGAAAAGTGCCCTCAATTACAACAAAAGAAAATTTGTTGCCTGTGACTGCGAGTCACGTCACGACTTATGATGCCTGGTTATGATTCATCACCACAACTCATAGTCTAGGTGGAGACATGGGGACACCTTACTATTTGTCATACCTCATGATTTTTCCTAGCTTAAACTTGTCTTGAGAATGACAATGAGTAGATTGTAGAATAAGTGATGTTTTTGTCCTATGGAATTCTTTATATTTAGACTTTCCATTGTGTAGGAAATTGAATTAGCTTTCCAAGAATATAAGATTCTCCTAAATCCGATAATCGGGTAAGAAGTTATGGCTATTTTAACTGTCAATCGTAAAACACCGTCATTTAGACCCTTAGCGCGTTGCAGAGTAGTGTTAATTTCTAATTGTTAATTTTTAGTGACCCTCCACAATATTGAAATATCGTGGAGAGATCCAAATTCCTAATTGTCTAATTCTAGAGAAGGTTAGCGATAATGGCGCGTCGCGCTGAGTTTCCAGGTCCCATCCAAGGAGGCAGGGCGATACCTCCGCGTCGCGCCACTAAGTATTTTCCTAGTTGGCATTTTCCGGTGGCTTTGTGCGATAGTGTCGCATCGCTAAGGCCAAAAATTGGGACCCCAGTTTATTTTTCCAGTTTCGTTCAGGAGTTAAAGAGAGGTATTTTGGACTTTTCCCCAACCCCCAATCCGTCCTAACACATGATTAAAGCCTTTTAGAAGAAACATATGCTAAGTTTCATCAAAATTACTCTCATCCAAAACCCTAGGCTTCAACATTCATGTCCAAGAAACTCAAAATTTCACAATCCTTTTTCCAAATTGTTTCAAGATTTAAGATCCCTAGACCAAGAGCTTCAAGAATCTTCATTCAAGAGCACAAATAACATCTCAAAAGAAAGCTTATTCAATTAGTTCATTACCTAAGGTATGTGGGGTTTGAAAAAGGACAAATCTTTCGTCCTTATGCCTAAGAACTTGATTTTTATTAAAGATTACATAATTTGCAAGTTAGGGTTGATACCCAATTCTTATTATTTTTTGTTTATGAAATTATCATGTTATTTAAGGCTTCAATTGCAAAATATTTACATATATCCATGTTTGAAATCATGAGATTTATATTGTGAGTTATTTTCCACTATCTTGATTAAGATTGCTGAAAGTTTCTAAGATAATTATTGATCATGAAGTTTAAATATGATTTTTCTATATCAAAGCTTTATACTTTGAGTCCTAAAGTACACGTAATGAGTTAACAAGGAGATTATGATCTCAAGTTTTATTGAAAATTTTTGATATGTGCTTTCAAGAGCAAAGATTTGATCTTTTGACCCTAAGCTAAGACAAGGAATCCACATTTACGTAGTTTGAGTTTTAAAAAAGAGAAGCATAATCTGTTTTAATTATAAAACCTTATGATATTTTAAGGTGGATTTCGTCAAGTTCTGAGCAGAAGAAGGGAGTAGTATTTGACACCAAGTTGGGTATGATCCCAAGGACTCATGCCCCGGAACTACATGCTACCGTAGGACTAAGTTTATTCCCACTTCTACATGGATGACTAAGATGGTGATCACTCAAGTTAAGGTTCTAGTCTGATGGAAAGGATAGAACAGCTCTCCCCAATGTGATAAGATGTTGACTCCATGTCAGCTCATATGGTTTATGCCGGTTAGAAGAAACTCCCAAGCACAAAGTCTCTAAGTCCCAAAGTTTTTAAGTTTCAAAAGAAAAGAATGGTAGAAAAGCTTTTATAAGACTGTGTTATAACTCACTAGATTTACAAGTATGATTGGTTGTACATGATTTATATTTCGATATTTTGGATAATCAAACTTATGTGAGTTGTATACATCTACATGCATTTACTTTCTAATTATGATGATGTTTACTTATACATTACACCCTCATATACTCAGTACATCCTCAATGTGCTGATCCACATATACGTCTATGTGCTACATTATCTTATAATATAGGTTCAGGTGCTTCGTATCAACAACGTGAGTAGTTTGAGCAACTTTATCTACGCTTCCAAAGTTGGTGAGTCCTCATGATTCGAGGTCCTACTTATTTAGATTTCCAACTTTATAGTATTTTAGTTATCGTTGTCAATTTAGTCTGATTCAGTTAGGGGTCAGTTCCAATGGCTCTCTAGTTCTTTATAAGTAGTAGAGGCTTGTCGGACTATGAGTTATTTACAGATTTTCAGTATTTTTTGTTTAGAATTTATCTTCAGTTTAGGTATGATACAATATTATTTCTTGACTAGATGATCTTTAAGTAATGTTTAGACTTAGTAGCAGGCTCAAATGGTTAGCTTGAGGCTACTCGTAGCCTTGAGCACCGTGTGACATCCCGGGATCAGATTTTGGGGCATTAAAAACTTAGTATCAGAGACTAAGGTTTAGAGAGTCCTAGGGAGTCAAACAAGCCACGTTGCATAGAGTCTTAATCATCGGTGTGAAGAGTACCACATCTATGAGCAAGAGGCTATGGAGCATTTTAGGAAAATCCTTTTTTCTTTCATAATCCATCATGCTTAGAATTGTCTCTATCTGCTATTAATTCGTGCTCCTTTATGATCGAACATGCCTCCCCGTAAAGCTAATGCCCATAGAAATAATAACCAACCGCCTCAGCCCGCAGATTCTTTGAATGAGAATGTGTCACATGTAGAGTTTGGGATAGCTTTTTAGGCGTTAGCCCAAGCTGTGACTACTAATATTAAAGGTAATCATCAGGCTACAGTCCTACCTCAGCAGGATGGGGATTTAGCCGCAGTCAGAATTCAAGACTTTATGAGAATGAATCCGTTGGAATTTTTTGGGTCGAAAGTAGGTGAGGACCCACAATTGTATCTTGATGAGGTGAAGAACATCACCCAAGTGATGCATGTTACTAAGGAAGAGAGTGTAGAATTGGCATCCTATAGGCCAAAGGATGTTGCTTATGATTGGGTAATGATGTGGAAGAAGAGTAGAGTGGAGAATGTAGCTCCCATGACTTGGCAGACATTTCAGGATGCGTTCTTAGACAAATTCTTCCCACTTGAGATGAGGGAATCTAAGATAGAAGAGTTCATGAACCTGAGGCAGGGCTCCATGACAGTGAAGGAGTATTACCTCAAGTTCAACCAGTTATCTAAGTATGCCCAGATCAGATGGCTGACCCAAGGTCAAGCATGAGCAAGTTAGTGACCGGTGTGTCTGGATTGGTAGTTAAGGAGTATAGAACTGCTATACTCAATAGAGACATGGATCTTTCTAGATTGATGATGCATGCTCAGTAGATTTAGGCAGAGAAGATGAAGGAAAGAGAGAGAGTAACTAAGAGGGCTAGAATAGGGAAATTTGAGTATGGTCAGACTAGATCCTATGGGGGGAATTGCCCACAAATTTAGAACCGTTCGTCTATGCCGGAGCCATTTTTAGCTAGTGCTATCACTCTCAGAGGTAGGCAGAAGCAGTAGGGTAAGTCTTCTAAGTCTAGATTCCAGAATGGCGTGATTGGTAAGCCTAATTATCCTCCATGTGCTAAGTATGGTAAAACACATCCCGATGAGTGCTTGGTCGAGCAGAAGGGTTATTTTGGTTTCGGAAAGTTGGTACACAGAATTAGAGAGTGTTCATATGCTAAGTATAGAAACAGAGATATTTATCCTCAGATTCAAGCTACCAGTACACCAACCTCTGTAGTTGGCCCAACTCCTCTTCAGGGCACATCATCTAGTACCAGTGGTGGTCAGCACCAGAATCAATTTTATGCTGTGCCATCTCATCAGGAACAGGAATATTCCCTATATATTGTGACTAGTATGCTTCGTATATTTCATTTTGATGTTTATGTATTGTTAGACCCTGGGTCAAGTTTCTCTTATGTGACCCCATTAGTTGCTGTAAATTTTAAGATAAGTTTGAAAAGTTTCCTGAGCCATTCTTGGTTTCTACTCCAGTAGGTGAGTCAATTGTTGCCAAATAGATTTATAAAAAGTGTTCTATCACCGTCCTTCATAAAGTAATGTTATCAGACCTGATAGAGCTAGACATGATTAATTTTGATCCTATTCTGGGTATGGATTGGCTTCATTCTGATTATACTTATATAGATTGCCGCACCAGAGTGGTGAAGTTTCAATTCCCAGATGAGCCATTCTTTGAGTGGTCAGGTAATTCAGTGTCTCCCAAGAGTCATTTCATATCTTATCTTAAGGCCAGAAGGTTGATTTCCAAAGGTTGCATTTACCATTTAGTTTGAGTTAAAGACACTAAGTCTAAGACCCCAACAGTTCAAACAGTCAATGTAGTAAATGAGTTTCCAGATGACTTTCCAGAAGATCTCCCAAGGGTACCTCCCAATTGAGAGATAGAATTTGGTATTGACCTTCTTCCAGATACTCAGACTTTTTCTATTCCTCCTTACCTTATGGATCCCACAGAGCTTAAGGAGTTGAAGGAGCCACTTAAAGATCTCTTAGATAAAGTTTTCATAAGGCCTAGTATTTCTCCATGGGGAGTTCCCCTCCTATTCGCGTGAAAGAAAGATGGTTCGTTGCGTATGTGCATTGACTATCGTCAGCTAAATAAGGTCACAGTCAAGAATAAATATCCTCTTCCTAGAATTGATGACCTGTTTGATCAATTGAAAGTTGTTAGTTATTTCTCAAAGATAGACCTGAGATTCGGCTATCATCAGCATAAAGTTAGGGAATGTGATTTTCTGAAGACTGCTTTTAGAACTCGTTATGGTCATTTTGAGTTTCTAGTTATGTCTTTTGGGCTAACCAATGCTCCAGCAGCTTTCATGGACCTCATGAATCAAGTGTTCAAGCAATACCTAGATATGTTTGTCATAGTGTTCATAGATGATATCCTTGTGTACTCCCGTAGTGAGGATGACCATGCAGATCATCTTTAAATTGTCTTGTAAACTCTTAAAGATCATTAATTGTTCACCAAGTTCAGCAAGTGTGAATTTTGGCTAAGGTCAGTAGCCTTTCTCGGTCATATTATTTTCGCCGATGGAATTAGAGTTGATCCCCAAAAGACAGAAGTCATAAGAAATTGGCCTAGACTTATCTCTCCATTGGATATTAGGATTTTCTTGGGTCTAGCAGGCTATTACCACCATTTTTTTTGAAGGTTTCTCGTTTATTGCATCTCTTATGTCTAGATTGATCCAAAAGAAAGTTAAGTTCCTATGATCAGATTCCTGTAAGAAGAGTTTTCAGGAGTTGAAGACTCGATTCACTTTATCCCTAGTGTTAGCATTACTTGATGGTACAGATGGTTTTGTGGTGTATTATATTGCCTCTTGAGTTTGTTTGGGTTGTGTGTTGATTCAGAGAGGTAATGTCATAGCCTATGCCTTTATACAGTTTAAGACTCATGAAAATAATTACCCAGCCCATGATTGGAATTAGCTGCTGTGGTGTTTGCTTTGAAAATATAGAGACACTATCTATATGGTATTAATATTGATGTGTTCACAGACCAAAAAAACTTACAGTATGTGTTTACTCAGAGGGAGTTGAATCTCTATCAGAGAAGGTGGTTGGAGTTGTTGAAGGATTATGATATGAGTGTGTTGTATTATCCGGGCAAGGCAAACGTAGTAGTAGACACCCTTAGTAGATTATCTATGGAAAATGTTGCTCATATTGAGAATGATAAGAAAGATTTAGCTCGAGAAGTTTATCTCTTGTCTAGATTGGGTGTTAGGTTGGTTGATTCAGCTGAAAGGAATGTTTGGGTTCAGAGTAGTTCTGAGTCTTCCCTAGTTTCAGAAGTAAAGGAGAAGTAAGACATGGATTTTAGTTTGGCCAAACTGAAAAAGTCAGTTAAAGGCCAAAAGGTAAAGGTTTTCACCCAAGGGAGATGACGTGTTGAGATACCAGTGTATTATGTGTGCCTTGTTTAGATGATCTGAGACAAAGAATTATGGCTGAAGTACATGGTGCACGTTATTATCCATCTTAGTTCAACTTTTCACCCTCAGACAGATGGTCAAACAGAGAGGACCATTCAAACTCTAGAGGATATGTTGGGGGTGTGTGCTCTTGATTTCAAAGGTAGTTGTGATGAGCATTTTCCATTGATTGAGTTTTCTTATAATAACAGTTACCATTCTAGCATTCAGATGGACTCATTTGAGGCTCTGTATGGGAGGAGATGTAGGTTACCTATAGGTTGGTTTGACATAGGTGAGGCCTTTTTGCTGGGGCCTGATGTAGTGTTTAAAGCCATAAAAGAAGTTAAGTTGATTAGATAAATATTGAAAACAACCCAGAGTTGTCAGAAATCGTATATGGATGTGAGAAGGAGAGATCTTAGGATTGAAGTTGGTGATTTAGTGTATCTGAAGATTTCACCCATGAAAGGGGTGAAGAGATTTGGAAAGAAGGGGAAACTTAGTCCCCGATATATTGGGCATTATTGAATTTTGAGTCATGTTGGGAAAGTAGCTTATGAGCTTCAGTTGGCCATAGACTTCTCAGTCGTTCATCCTGTATTCCATGTCTCTATGCTTAAGAAGAGTATCGGTGACTCTACTGTTGTAGTTCCTATAGAAAGCTCAGATGTTCAGGACAACCTTTCATATAAAGAGATTCCAGTTGAGATTTTAGATCATCACATCCGTAGACTAAGGAACAAAGAAGTTTTCTTGGTCAAAGTTCTTTGGAAAAATCAGTCGGTTGAGGGCACTACTTGGGAAGCAGATACAGATATGCGAGCCAAATACCCTCACCTTTTCCCCGCAAACTCAGGTCTAGCCAAAGGTAATACTCTTCCTTGATTCAGTTCCTTTCTAATAACATATCCAACAATATAGATGTCCTCATGTAAGTTCATGCACTTATAGAGTTACTCAGAAGCTCAGAATGATTTAGATTTAGTTGTTAGTTCATTTCAATTGTGCATGCTATCTTATATTCTCATATTCCTTATAACTTTCAACTTAACTAGACACATTGGAGGACGAATGTTTCCAAAGGGGAGATATTATAATACCTCACAATTTTTCCTAGCTTAAACTCATCCTGAGAACGACAAGGAGTATCTTCTAGAATGAGTGGTGTTTCTGTGATGTGGAATTCTTTAGATTTAGACTTTCTATTGCATAGAAATTGAATTAGGTTCCTAACGATATAAGAGTAGCCTAAATCTTATAACCGGGTAAGTAGTTATGGCTATTTTAAGTTCCAGTCATAAAACACCGTTATTTGGATCCTTAGCGCATTGCGGATCAGTGTTAATTCCTAATTGTCAATTTTTAGTGGCCTTCCACGATATTGGGATATCGCGGGGAGAGCCAAATTTCCAATTATCCAATTTCAGTGAAGGTCCGCAATAATGGCGCGTCGCGTCGAGTTTCCAGGTCCCATCCAAGGTGGCAACGTGATACCTCCTCGTTGCGCCACCAAGCATTTTCCCAGTTAGCATGTTCCAGTGGCTTGGCGCGATGTGGCACGTCGCGCCAAGGCTAAAAATTGAGACCCCAGTTTCATTCAGGAGTTAAAGGGGGTATTTTGGACTTTTTCTCAACCCCCAATCCGTCCAAACACATGATTAAAGCCTTTTAGAAGCATTATATGCTAAGTTTCATCAAAATTACTCTCATCCAAAATCCTAGGCTTCAACATTCATCTCCAAGAAACTCAAGATTTCACCATCCTTTTTCCAAATTGTTTCAAGATTTAAGATCCCTAGACCAAGAGCTTCAAGAATCTTCATTCAAGAGCACAAATAGCATCTCAAAAAGCAAGCTTATTTATTTAGTTCATCATCTAAGGTATGTGGGGTTTGAACAATGATAAATCTTTTGTCCTTGTGCCCAAAAACTTAATTTTTATTAAAGATTACATGATTTGCAAGTTACGGTTGATACTCAATTCTTATTATTTTTCATTTGTGAAGTTATCATGTTATTTAAGGCTTCAATTGCAAAAGATTTACACATATCTATGTTTGAAATCATGAGATTTATATTATGAGTTATTTTCCACTATCTTGATTAAGATTGTTAAAAGCTTCTAAGATAATTGTTGAGCATGAAGTTTAAATA
>NC_061112.1:83655-126858 GCF_002878395.1 Capsicum annuum
AAGGACCAAAAATCTAGGATATTGCATCTTTCAACCCCTGAAATTTGATTTCACAACAAACTCCCACATATTGACATTCTAAATTATTTTCTTTATGTCAAATACGAGAATCAGGGTTTTATCAATCCAAATTCACTTTCAAAATTTTCTACAGATTTCTTATGATCTTAGCTATCACAAAATAATCCCAAAACACTTGACCATTGATTTTTTTACTAATTATCCTAAACCATATCACACTTGGATTTCGTTCAACATTATGCTAGCCTAAAATTTCTAAGTCTTTGTTCGAGGAAAATTTTAACCCAAATTTGACATGCTAAACTTAATCATGACAACAGGAAGGGTCGTTACATCCTTATACTTTGATACTAAGTAAATTGAAGTTTTATTTATTGCTTTTTTTCCTACTAATTATTATTTGTAAATATTTGTAACAAATTAATTTTTTTAGCATTCGATTATGGCTGTAATTTTTATTTTTATCATGAAGAAAACATATAGTCTCACCACTAAAGTTGTCCCAGATTTGCAAGTAGATACTTAAAATTTGTGAGAGTCCTACGACCCCTTAAACAATTTGAAAGTAAAATTATCACCTTACTTTCTACCAATATCTGTCTTAAAATGGTGTCCAAATTTGTAAGTAGATATTTATACTTTGTGAGAGTCCTATGACCCTCCCTAAACAATTTGAAAGTAAAATTATTACCTTATTTTCAACTAATATCCGTCTTAAGATAAAAAGTAAGTGTCAAGCTCCAATACCTAATTTCCACATGTAAAAAATGCATAATCTACAATACAAAATCATTTTTTATAAACAACTCAAAAAAACATCACAATACCCACTTCCTCCCCCAAAAAAAACTCCAGCCCCCTACTTCTTTTATGTAACACCCCACATTTCGGACTAGAATGAAAATCCATTATTCATATGCGTAGCTATTCCAAAAGCCTCGAATCCTATGTAAATTTAGTGTGTTAATCAATTATGTAGTGTGGGAATCTATTTGAGCATGAATTAAGATCATAGAGGTCCCCTAACTCTAAGAAAAGTTGAAAGCTTTCCTATCGTTCAAGTTTTAGTGAGCGTCAAAACTTAGGTCAACTTCAATCTACAATAACTCCTTGTGTATATAGAATTGGAGGACCTATTATATGTCAAATGAAATATCTTTTAATTATTTTTCCAACGATACTAATTTTTCCCAAATCTAATATAGGAGAAAAGAGTTATGCCTATTTTACTCCAGCATGTCAGCCAGGAAAACTGACTGACGACATTTGCTGATAACTTATCACAAGTGTGACGACTTATCACAAATGTCGTCAGCCTTAGGCAGAATCCATCCCTAAGTGATGACATTTCTGATAACTTATCACAAGTGTGATGACTTATCACAAATGTCATCAGCCTTAGGCAGGAACCAGCTCCCAAGTGACGACATTTATGATGACTTATCACAAATTTGACGACATTTCAGCCTTGGTCATCAGCTAAGATTTTCAGCAACTGGGAAGTGATTTCGTAAGGGTATTTTGTTCTTTTCCTTCACCTCTCACGACTTATAAACCTCAAGGAACGTAACTTTCTCCTATTTTTCTTCAGTTAAACATCTCAAAAATTCTTCATACACTCTCAACCACAAGATTAGGGTTTTCTCTCAAGATCATCTCTTCAAGAATAAGAACATTATCTTCCAAAGGGGTTAAACCCTAGTCAAAAAAAATCAAGAACAAGCCTAAGGATTTCTTCATGAACCTTAAAGAAACATTAGATGTATTTCAAGATTCATCCTCATTCTACCCAAATTATAAGGTTTTCTCTCAGAAACGACCTAGGGTTTCAACCCAAAGGTTCAAGAACTCAACAATTCCTCTGTCAAGTCTCTCCAAATCAAGAAAATAAGGTATGCAAGTGTTGATTCTTGGGTTACTTCCACCCAAGAAGTTCAAGAACCCTTTAAAAAATTCTTAAGTTTATGTTTTCATGAGATTTTATGATACATGTCAATTGAGGATGAAGTTCATGTTGATATTGAGTTTTAATTCATGTCTTGATTGCAAAGATGCAAACTTTGACCCTAGTATGTGTTGATTATGTGATATTCGTGACAAAGCCTCTTCAAGAAGCATGTTAAATTATGTAATCATGTTAATTAGGAGTAATGAATTATTGTATGACCAAAGTGTGCCTCTCATATGTTGGGTAGAATGCTTATATGAAGAAAACAGTACTATTGTGGCATATTAGGAATAAACCCTCAACTTTGTGACAAATAATGCACGTTTAGTGTTTGTTGTAACGCCAAGATGAATAAAGAATAGTATGTTGCATATGCTTCCTATTCATGTGGATTTTCATTGTTGAATAATTCATGAAACAATAGCTTGCCTCTATAAACAATTTACATGTAGAATGTTCCCCAAGAGCTTGAAGTTATACTTCCTTGATAATGTTGCGAATGATAGACTACTGTTATGATATTGATGAGATAGATTATTGTTGTGATGTGGATGTTAGTTATATATTCAAGAATTCATGTTTTTCAGTTTCCTTCCATCGAGCCCTGGGTACCCAAAAAATATAGTTGTGTGCCTAAAGCCGAGTCAGTTCAAGAGAACCTCAGTCGTGCTATGATTAGTAGAATTCAGTCAGTACAGAAGTTAAGAAAATTTAGTAAACCTCAATATTCAGTCTATTCAAGCTCAGCACTCAGTTTAGATCTCAGTAGTATTCAGTATTTGGATCAGATTCCAGTAAAGATCAGTGAGTTACATAACTCCGTAGTATTCGGACAGAAAGTAGAATTCAGATGTATTTCGTCAGATAACAAAATCAAGTGAACTCAGTCAGGTCAGTCAAGTAAGATAATCAGTAACAATATTTAACTCAGTCTAAGTTCAGTTAAGGATCAGTTCAGAGTCTTTCAGTTGGGAGTAGGAACTAGCACCGAGCGAGTGTAGGATGGTGATTTCCCTATTAGAGAGACGGATTCGTTAGCAGTATTACCTGTACTCCAGAACTGCATAGCCAGCATAGGATGAGAAGTCACCCATCAGATAAAGGCTTGACTACCTGCAGGAGTCCACATAGCCTTAGGTTGACTTTCTCTTAAGGGTCACCCATTAGTGAGGCTTGACCAGAGAGGTTTTTACCCGTGGCACGGTATTAACACCCTTCCAGTTAGGGTTACAGGTTGGACCCTACTAATTTAGACTTGGGGCATGTTGGTTAAGTGAGAACTCCCATAGTTGCAGCTTCAGTATCAGTCTTCAGAGTAGAACTCAAAAATCAGGAAAGTCAGATACAGTCATCTATCTCAGTAAGGAACTCAGATAGTTCCAGTGATTCATGGACCACCCGTTAGATAGGCCTGGTCTCACACAAAGTTATTCAGTATTAATACTTACTAAGATCACCCATCAGGTAGGCTTGATCTCAGTCTCAGATTCAGTTGAGTATTATTATTATCAGTTCAATATATCACCCGTCATTTAGGCCTGATCTGAAGCTTAGTAAATCTTAATCATTATCAGAAGATCTAGAGGTCATCCCGCTAGATAGGTTTAATCTCAGATTCAGCCAGTCGATATCCAATATTAGAAGACTCAGTCATCTAGTTTATCAGCATTAATAAGTATGGGTATCAGTTTTAGATTCAGTATCAGTTATCAGATTCAGTCCCAGTATGCTCAGTCACAGTATGTTAAGTAGTTATAGATTCTCTATATATGTTAGTCTAGCTCTTACATATCGCTCAATTAAGCTGTGTTCATGCACAAGCCCTTGCATTCAGCTTTAACCCATTTGTATACTCAGTACATTCAAATGTACTGACTCATTTGTGCTATGGTGTTTTATTTGATGCCATAGGTTCAGAAGCACAAGATCCAAAGTACCCTTAGTAGTCTAGACTCAGTCAGCAGCGGTAGACGTCGCAGTGAGTCCTTATCATATGAGGATGTTTCTTATTCTAGTACTTCATTAGATTTAGTTTATTTTCAGTAGACGAAGTTAGTTGGGAACATGTCCCATCAACTCCACAGTTCAGATAGTTAGAGGTTTTTTCAGACAGATGTATTAGTATTCAATTTTTAGTTTTGAGTATTTTAGATGTTTGAACCTTATGGCAAGTTTTTACCAATTTTCGCATTTATTTTATTATATTATGCAGTGCTTAGGTATAGATATCACAAGAGGGTTAGCTTGTGGTCCCTCGGGATCACGAGCAGCGTGTGGCATTTTGGTTCTAGAAAATTGGGGCGTTACAAACTTGGTATCAGAGCCTAAGGTTCAATAGTTTCCTAGGAAGTTTGAAAGACTCATCGAGTAGATTTTTGTACATAGGTGTGTTGCGTGCCACATTTATGTGCAGGAGGCTATAAGATGTTTTAGGAACAGTTTCCCTTCTTTCATGTCTCAGATCATGCCATAGAAAGGTTCTCTAAGAAACTTATGTGGATTCTTATTATGTTCCATTCATGTCAGCTTTACCTTACTCTTAAGGTATCAGAAGTAGTGGGGCCCAGAGTCCTACAGATAGATCTTTCTCAGACAGTCCCCACAAATAGTTTGGGATAGGGTTATCTAAAGTTGGGCAGAGTATATTTCATAGGGGTTAGTTGTATAAAAGGTGAATCAGTAGTCTTGAAACAATGTATGCAAGAGTTTAAGTTTAGTGATCCGGAGTTATATGTGTTATTGATAGAGGCATAGTGGTAATTCTCATGGTGTAGAGAAAATATAAGTTTTAGAGAGGTAACATTTGAAAACTAGGATGAGAGTAGCATATTTATTAAAGAATTATGGATATTCACATTATGCTTTAGAGACTAAGCTTGAATCTTTGAAGAATTTCAGTTGGTGGATTTTAGACTAAGTATGAAGGTGTGGATGTAAGTTAAAAGATGTGATATTAGCATCCCATGACAGTAGCAAGTGTTATGTTTATGTATAAGCGGATAAACATGTTCTAGAGATTTCAGTAGGCTTGAACAGTGCATGCAAGAATTTAAGTTTGATGATTGCGGAGACTAAAGGAAGTTAAGAGTTGTACCCCTAGGGATAACATTAGCAGTAAGCTCTATACTTTCAGGTGCAGTCTTGCAAGATGAGTTATCATTTAGGTACATTATTGTATCGCAGACCCTAGAGTAGATTGATTGTAGTTCAGTTCAGAGTTTAGTGAAGTGTTCCCAGACTTATGATAATGACTTGAGGCTAAGGTGGAAGGTTTAGTTGAAAGAATGCAGAAGCAGTGCTTCAGTTAAGCTTAAGTTTTCCGCATGAGTTAGTCAGTAAAGCCAGCAGTTCAGTTTAGCAGTCAGACAATCAAATTCGTATAGTTTGTTTTCACATCTAGTCATACTGTTAGAAATCTCAGTAAGGTAACTATTCCAAGACAGAGTACCTTAGTAGTTGCGAGTTTAACTTAGTTCATGCATCATGCATTATCTTCAGCTCTCATATGTTTAGATATGATCCAATTCATAGATGTCTTGTGCACCGCCTCAATAGTACTCAAGTATTCCAGTGATGTAAGTGTTTTTAGAGGGACATAGTGTCCTAAGGGGGAGATGCTCTATAACTCCCCGAAGCTATCAATTCCATAAACCAATTTAGTTTCACGCATAGATTTCTATTACGAGTTAGCATCAGTTATCATTGCACAGTCAGTCATGCTTTCAAGAGTAAGTTCAGTCAGACCTCCATGCATTAGATATGCATGCTCAGTAGAGAAAGTTCAGCTTATCAGTGTATTCAGTCAGATGTTCATGAGAACAACTCAGTCAAGTATCCATGCATCAGATACGCATGTCCGTCATGAGGATTCAGCTTATCAATAGTCTCATCCGGATATTCTATGCATCAGTTATGCATGCATACTCTCATGCAAAATTTAGTGTGTCAGTAATTTCCATCATATAGTTATGTTTTAGATATTCACATCCCTTAAGTAAGTTTAGTTGATCAGCACTCTTAACTTATCAATCGACATTCGAAGACGAATGATTCCAAAGGGGAGATAATGTAACACTCCACATTTTGGACTAGAATGAAAATCCATTATTCATATGCGTAGATGTTCCAAAAGCCTCGAATCCTATGTAAATTTAGTATGTTTATCAATTATGTAGTGTGTAAATCTATTTGAGCATGAATTAAGATCATAGAGGTCCCCTAACTCAAGGACAAGTTGAAAGTTTTCCTATCGTTCAAGTTTTAGTGAACGTCAAAACTTAGATCAACTTCAATCGACCATAACTCCTTGTGTATATCAAATTAGAGGACCTACTATATGTCAAATGAAATATCTTTAAATTATCTTTCCAACGATACTAATTTTTCTCAAATCCAATATAGGAGAAAAGAGTTATGCCTATTTTACTCCAGCATATCAGCCAGGAAAACTGACTGACGACATTTGCTGATAACTTATCATAACCGTGATGACTTATCACAAATGTCGTCAGCCTTAGGCAGAATCCAGACCCTAGTGACGACATTTCTGATAACTTATCAAAAGTATGACGACTTAGTACAAATGTCATCAGCCTTAGGCAGAAATCACCTCCCAAGTGACAATATTTGTGACGACTTATCACAAATTTGACGACATTTCAGCCTTGGTCGTCAGCTAAGATTTTCAGCAAATGGGAAGTGGTTATGTAGGGGTATTTTGGTATTTTACTTCACCTCCCAAGACTTATAAACCTCAAGGGACGTAACTTTCTCCTATTTTTCTTCAGTTAAACATCTCAAAAATTCTCTCATACACTCAACCATAAGATTAGGGTCTTCTCTCAAGATCATCTCCTCAAGAACAAGAACATTCTCTCCCAAAGGGGTTAAACCCTAGTCATGAAAAACCAAGAACAAGCTTAAGGATTTCTTCAAGAACCTTAAAGAAACATTAGATCTCTCTCAATATTCAGCCTCATTCAACCCAAATTATAAGGTTTTCTCTCAGGAACGACCTAGGGTTTCAACCTAAAGGTTCAAGAACTCAACAATTCCTCTGTCAAGTCTCTCCAAATAAAGAGACTAAGGTATGAAAGTGTTGATTCTTGGCTTGCTTCCACCCAAGAAGTTCAAGAACCCTTTATAAAATTCTAAAGTTTATGTTTTCATGAGATTTTATGATACATGTGAATTGAGGATGAAGTTCATGTTGATATTGAGTTTTAATTTACGTCTTGGTTGCAAAGATGCAAACTTTGACCCTAGTATGTGTTGATGATGTGATATTCATGACAAAACCTCTTTAAGAAGCATGTTAA
This sequence comes from Capsicum annuum, assembly GCF_002878395.1. NCBI lineage: Eukaryota > Viridiplantae > Streptophyta > Magnoliopsida > Solanales > Solanaceae > Capsicum > Capsicum annuum. The sequence goes on from NC_061112.1 coordinate 90,943, forward strand.
ATTATGTAATCATGTTAATTAGGGGTAATGAATTGTTGTATGACCAAAGTGTACCACCCATATGTTGGGTAGAATGCTTATATGAAGAAAATAGTACCATTGTGGCATATTAGGTATAACCCCTCAACTTTCTGACAAGTAATGCATGTCTAGTGTATGTTGTAACGCCAAGATGAATAAACAATAGTATGTTGTATGTGATCACTATTCATGTGGATTTTCATTGTTGAATAATTCATAAGACAATAGCATGCCTCTATATACAATTTACATGTTGAATGTTCCCAAGTGCTTGAAGTGATACTTCCTTGATGATGCTACGAATGATAGACTACTGTTATGATATTGATGTGATAGATTATTATTGTGATGTGGATGTTGGTTATATATTCAAGAAGTCATGTTTGTCAGTTTCCTTCCATCAAGTCCTGGGGATACTTGTACCCAAAAAAAATATAGTTGTGTGCCTAGAGCTGAGTTAGTTCAAGAGAATCTCAGTCGTGCAATAATTAGTAGAATTTAGTCAGTACAGAAGTTAAGAAAATTCAGTAAACCTCAGTATTCAGTCTATTCAAACTCGGCACTCAGTTCAGATCTCAAAGTATTCAGTATTCATATTAGATTCCAGTAAAGATCAGTTAGTTACAGAACTACATAGTATTCAGACAGAAAGTAGAATTCAGATGTATTCCATCAGATAATAGAACCAAGTGAACTCAGTCAGGTCAGTCAAGTAAGATAATCAGTAACAATATTCAACTCAGTCTAAGTTCAGTTAAAGATCTGTTCAGAGTCTTTCAGTTGGGAGTAAGAACTAGCACTGAGCTAGTGCATGATGGCGGTTTCCCCGTTAGAGAGGCGGAGTTGTTAGCAGCAATACCTGTACTCCAGAACTGTGTAGCAAGCACAGGATGAGGAGTCACACATTAGATAAAGTCTTGATTGCCTACAGAAGTCCACATAGCCTTAGGCTGACTTTCTCTTGAGGGTCACCCATTAGAGAGGCTTGACCAGAGAGGTCTTTACCGTGGCACAGTATTGACACCCTTTCAGCTGGGGTTATAAGTTGAACCCCACTAGTTCAGGCTCGGGGCATGTCGGTTAAGTGAGAACTCCCACAATTACAGTTTCAGTATCAGTCTTCCGAGTAGAACTCAAAAATCAGGACTGTCAGATACAGTCATCTATCTTAGTAAGGAACTCAGATAGTTCCAGTGATTCATGGACCACCCGTAAGATAGGCCTGGTCTCATACAAAGTTATTAAGTATTAATACTTATCGAGATCACCCGTTAGGTAGGCTTGATCGTTGTCTCAGATTCAGTTGAGTATTATCATTGTCAGTTCCATAGATCACCCATTATTTAGGCCTGATCTTAAGCTTAGTAAATCTTAATCATTATTAAAAAGATCTAGAGGTCATCCCGCTAGATAGGTTTGATCCTAGATTCAGCCAGTCGATATCCATTATTAGTAGACTCAGTCATCTAGTTTATCAGTATTAATAAGTAAGGGTATCAGTTTTAGATTCAGTATCAGTTATTAGATTCAGTCCCAGTTGCTCAGTCACAGTATGTTAAGTAAGTATAGATTCTCTATATATGCTAATCTAGCTCTTGCATATCATTTAGTTGAGTTATGTTGATGTATAAGCCCTTGTATTTAGCTTTACCCCATTTTCATACTCAGTACATTCAAACGTACTAACGCATTTGTGCTATGGTGTTTTATTTGATGCCATAGGTTCAGAAGCACGAGATCCAGAGTACCCTTAGCAATCCAGACTCAGTCGGTAGCGGTAGACGTAGCAGTGAGTCCTTATCATTCGAGGATGTTTCTTATTTCAGTTCTTCATTAGATTTAGTTTATTTTCAGTAGACGGAGTTAGTTAGGGACATGTCCCATTAACTCCACAGTTTAGATAGTTAGAGGCTTTTTCAGACAGATATATTAGTATTCAGTTTTTAGTTTTGAGTATTTTAGATGTTTGAACCTTACGGCAAGTTTTCGCCAGTTTTTGAATTTATTTTATTGTATTATACAGTGCTCAGATATAGATATAAGAAGAGGGATAGCTCTTGGTCCTTCGAGATCATAAGCACCGTGTGGCGTTTTGGTTCTAGAAAATTGGGGCGTTACATTTTTCTATTCCTAACCCTCCTTATTATAGGCATAATAAGAATAGGTAAAGTTGTATTAAAGGTGTAATAAGAACAGGAAAAGTTTTAGAGAATAGAGAAAAAAATTATGTCAAATTGCGTTGCTGCTACAAAAACCAGTTGTCATTATTTCAATCTCACACCAACTAATACTATATGAATAGAAAATATAGTGAAGCAAATTATAAAGTGGAGGAAAGATATTATTTCTTTATCACTAGAAAAAAAAATTTGTTATGGTAACCACCATTTATCATATCCATCTCCATTACTTTTTATTTTTATCACCTTTTAATCTCTCAAGGGGAAAATCAAACACTGACAATGTGTTACACCGGCTAATTGCTTCTCTTCGTTTCATTCATTCACCACAGGCCATCCTCCAGCAACCACTATCAGTGTCATTATTATAACCACCTCTACCTTACTTATCACCAATTTATCATCATATCACCACTATATTAAAATTAGAAAATAAAAACCATCACCAAACTATAATCGTAAAACAAAACACATTACCAAGATTCATAAGAAGAACCAAAAGAAAAAAGAGACTCACTAATGATAAATTGCAAAACAAATACTGAAGAAACATAGAAAAAGAAGATGTGAAATTGAAGGGTAAAGTGACAAAAACTAGATAGGGTATGCAATGGAGTTTTTTTTTAATATAAAGGCATGCTTGAAGCCCTTTTATTAAATACAAAGGCATTATTTATAAGACCAGGTCCAAAAGTAGCCTGGCCCAATAAAATGAAGATACTATCTCAGATAAACATCAACCATAAATAATTTAGAAAGGTTGATAAAAGCTTCTACATCTCTCCATCTTCCCACCACTTTTGTCGCTCAATTTTTTCCTTTATTCTTCTCGATTCATTCATAGTCACTAATGAAGATATTTAGGATTATGCGCCAAGCCTTTGAATTTCACCGTGTAAATATTTCAAGCTCAAATCACTTATACAATGGAATACGGGTTAGCTAACAATTGAGCTCAAGTTCACTTTTTTCTTCTCCTTCGATCTCACGCCTTCTCTTTAAGATGTGGTGGAATTAGTAGCTAACCTTTATGATTAAACTCACCATCAAAAATTTAGGTATATGTCTAAGTTTACTTAAATTTCTGTAGATGTAGAGTTCACTTTTCAAATATGTCACCTTTTGATCATTTGCAGAGTCCATGGATGCCAAAACCTATACTTTACCCTTCTAAACCTTTAAAAATAAGTCATCTCACTTTCTTAGAACTAAATCTCGATGGGTTGAGCCCTATTTGGGATTAATACAACCATAGTTACCTAAAGCTGTATAAGTTTACTAACTATTTACTGTTGAAGGTGATTTTGTACATTAGAGGCTGAGTTATTCAAGGTGATCTCCTCTATCAAGATCCTTCATAAAATGTATAAAAACTCATGTACATTTTTGACTCTTTATCTGTTGGATTGAAACATCAGTAAAGTTAAAATTTTTCGAACGTACTAAGTCTTTTCACATATCAAGAATTGTTGCACTTGAACTTCTCAAACAACTATAGATGACATTTAAATACTAAGATTAATATGTCCTAGTTTTATATCATTTGTAACACCTCAAGCTCTCTCGAGGTGCATGAAATGTTAAACCAACATGACTTAGTTCAGACATCATAATGTATTTAATAATTTAGTATCAACTAACAGAGTTTAAAAGTTAAAATAACACTTGTTTAATGAATCAATATCAGATTTCTTAACCTATTGTATACTTTTTTATCCTCATTTTTTTGTTTGTGCTTGGCATTTCCTAAAATGACTAAAATTCAAAATTACCTGTAAAATGAAAAATCATGTTAGTTATCAACAATAGTATTTCCATCACTTAAGGAGTATTGTACTATTGTTGGAATACAATCCACCATATTCCTAATAGAATTGACCTCTGTTGTCATGCTCCAAGAAATTTCCCAAACACCATTGATGATATTTACCATTGCAAGATCAGATTAAACAATTAAGTTTGGAATATGATTTTCTAAATAAAATTGTAAACCCATTTTTATAGGAATACCTCAGCAACCAACTAAGTAGAATCAGGAATTATGATCCCTCTTGAACACACTAAATCTCCTTCATGATTATGTACACAAAATACAACAAAACTTGGACCTGAATTACCTCTAAATGCCCCATTAGGGTCGTATTTTCACCACCCACAAAGTGGAGAGTACCATCTGACTCATTTAGGCTTAAACATAGGTCTGAAACCATCTATCATATTAATAATTTGAGGCCAAGTGGGTGGTGGTTGTTCAACTAAATTTTCTTCTAATAACGTTTTGCACCATATAGTCGATGTCCCAAATTACCTTTCCTGAAGTATATGAATGTCATGACTCGAACCAGGGCCTAACCATGACGGGCATCTCAATTCCATTGAGGACTTGAGACCTCCCCCATTTAGTCAATAGAATATGACACACAATAACAGACTCATGCCCGAAAATACACCAAGATAGAGTAACATAAGTTGAAATATTCTAAGTTATCTCAATAACCACCAACCAATACCGATAATCAATACCAACTACCAACACAACACCCAAGTCCACAGTACCCCACAAAGCCTCTAACAAAACCTAACACCAATAAACTGTCGAGACATGCCCCCGACCATTGCCAAAAATAAGTCTGAAACAAAGTCTTAGACATAGGAAACCAAAACATGAAATGAAGTCTTCTGGAGGATAAAATCTCACCACTTCAAGTAAACTCACGAACTATCCACGAACACATGATCACTGTGAAGGAAAAGTGGAAGAATTTCTGGCACCTGCATCGTGTGTGGATACAGCATCCAAAGATGATTATCATTTAGAGAGATGGCATTTAACTCAGGGATAAAGGATAAAATAATTCCATGAGTAATAATTCCAAAACCAGTCAAATCCAATGCACATCATTAAATGCAAATACATATACATATATCACATGTCAGGGTAGAGAACAGGGCTTAGCAAGAACTTTTAAAATCTTAACCTGGATTGTGTAGCATAACCATCATATTAAAGTCACCCACGGGCTATATGGGCCCATCTCTCCCCCGGATGGAAGGGTCCTAGTGCATGTAGCCACATGAACCAGGGGATAATCATATGTCATGTTCCCAATGAGGGACTTAAACCTTCCGGCATAAGTCAAAGGTGAATTAAGAACCAATTTATGTAACATAGGGACTCGAACCTCCCAATCATATAATAATAATAATGGGGACTCAAACCTCGTGGTTATTTAGACCCCCACATTTGCTATCATTGTTTTCGGTGTTGGTCCCTCGAGACCTCCACTTTCATAGCCCGACTACACAACCCACTTTGAACTTACTAAATTGCTACTCACATTGTTCCTCATGGATTTGACCCCGACTCTTAGTTGGATAAATATATTTATAAAGACCGTCTTACACTCAAATTGACGTGTAAGTTGAACGTTATCAAAAATGGCGTCATAGTCGGGGAATAATTTGGTGTATTGAGTTAGTTTAGAAACTTAGCTTACTTACTTTGGTTCAAACTTGTAAATATTTATTTGTTATTTTTCTTTTGTTTCGTGTGTTAGGTAGATTTTTAGTTTTATTTATTTATTACAATGGCATCTTGGAATGAACATGAGTTTGGTGGTTGGAGATCTTATCTTGATGATCCATGTCCATATTATGGTGGATTCCACTTTTGGCAAGATTATAGGTATGCTCCTTGGAGAGAGATATGTGCAACATCTCAATGTTATATGGAGTATGACTGTTCTCTATGTGGTGCTCGAGATGGACATTAGAGTGATTGTCCAAATGTCCGCTACCCCCATTATGCTAACCCAATTGCTAGTTCTTCTTATGATTTTGATAGGTTTTATGGCCAAGAAAAGGAAGAATGAAGCACCGAAAAGAGTGATATTGAAGCAATGCTTCAACTTATCTTAGATCAAGTAGAAATAATGGGGGATAACATACAACTCATGCATCAAGACATGGGGGCATGTAATAAGGAAATAAAGAAGATAGAAGACATGGGCATGAAGGTTAATCATGAAAATACTATGACCATGCCCACACTTCTAAATGAGATTAACATTAAAGAATCCTCGGTTATTTCCCAACCAATCAAGAACAATATAGTTGTAAATGTCGGAATAAAGGAAATAGTGCTAGAGTCAAAAGAACAATCCAAGCAAATTTCTTATGAAGACTCTAGTCCGTTTCGGGGTCAGGATACCTAAATGGAGACAACTCCAGAATTAGGAAAAAAACCTCATTCTAACTACTTATCAACATTAAGCGAGGTGGAATTGATGAAAATCAATCCACCCAAGCAAATATTGAATGAGGGTAAGAATGCACTATTTCCTTATATCCCGAAGTTTGTCTTTCCAAAAAGGTATGCTAAAACTCCAATCTTGAATGCGAAGAAGCTTAAAGATCAATGTCTAATTAGTGGCCTTCTAATGTTCTCACTGTTTCCCAATGATCCCACACAAAAGTTCGATGCAAAATTGGGCAAACAGTTTAAGTCATGAAAGTGGCATGATAGAACATGTGTTATCATGCCCTTACATTTTCCCAATGCACCTCAACGATGTAATGATTGAAAATTAGGCAGGAAATTCATATCCTCAAAGTAGAGGCATAAATGATAGTTAAAGAGGCGTCGTGCTGCGATGTTAAATCAAGCGCTTGATGGGAGGAAACCTATTGTTTTCTTATTTGAATCTTTATGTTTTTGGAATAAGTCACATAGTTTTGATGTTTTATAGGTTCTTTGGACAGGTTGGAAGCCAAAAACAAGGGAAAACCAAGTTTGAAAATGTGGCAGCGCTGCAAAAAATAAGGAAAAATAGGGGAGCAAAATGCCTCAGATACCGCAATCACAGCCTGAGGAACGCAATCACATCAACTATGTCGCGATTGCGACAGCTTCTCTAACCTGCACCTTGGTTATCACTACGGTTTTAGGGAGCCCTTTAACCCTTCTTATGTTTTTTTGTTATGTAGGGAGGTCACTACAAATATTATAGTTAGGGGTGCGGCCCTACACTTGTGTGTATTTATTGGTTTATAATACTCGAACTTAGTTCACTCAAAGCATGGAAATTTTGTGAATTGATTATTTTCATTGTTTGGTTTTCTAATTCTTGTAATAATGGTGTTGGATGATCCTTTTCCTATGATAGACTTATTGATGACATTATTAAGGTAAAAATGTCATTATTGGGTTTTGATCCACACATGCAGGAGAAGTCTGAGTACCCATAGCATCAAGGCTATAAATATAAGGAAAGTCTGAATACCTGTGGCATTGTGGATTTGGTATTGCACTCATACCTTTGGTAAGTCTAAGTAACCATATGGTTTGCCCCTATGAGAGTCGTGATGTGAGATGGCGGCTTGGTATTGATGCTAATAATAGCAAATCTTGAGTGGTGTGAATGCAAAATGCACACACCCCTCTGTCCAAAATTTTTGAAAATCATTGGCATAGACGTGAGAAATTTTATACCAATGTTTTACCTCTCCTTGTGAATCCAAGGTCGTTAGCTTGGGAAAGTTAGTTAATACCCCCTTTTCTTTAGTAGGATGTACAATTCAACCCCCATGAGAAGTTTGCACATCATATGTACAGTGAGCATAATTATTTGGCTCATATGCTTGTATGCATCAACTAGAACTTGCCCGGTTGGTCTTTCAAGGCTAATTATGATCATTGCTTGGTTGGTGAAATGACCTTAGGCCATTTTCGTGAAAATAGGAGTCCACTTTAGCCTAAATATCCTACCCGTGCATAGATTGTATCCCTAGTCACCCATTTTTAGCCTTCAAACCTTTCTTTAGCAGCTGCATTACAAGCCTTAGTATCCCTCTTTGAATTCGACCCTCCGTGAAGTTGAAAATACTCTTTGTGGCCAAAATCCTAAGTTGGGGATGGTGGAAATTAAAAGAAGGTAACCTTGGGCCATAGGAATATAAATAGATGGCTACGTGCTAAGAAAAAAAAAGCAAAAAAGAAAATAGAAAATCAAGGAAGAGGCAAAAGAAGAAAATGCATGAATTACAAAAGAGTCAAATGAATAGAAAATGCCTTCAAAAGAGATGGGTAATGGAAAAAATAGCAAATATAGGCATGTGTAAATATGGAAAGCAAATAAAGTGGCCCATGGTCGAAAAGTTGGTTGAAAATTATTTAAGTGAGGTAATGTTCAAGGAAGGTGTAGTCACCATATTCCTAAATTATATCCTACCTATTCTCCTCGAACCTACATTACAATCTTTGAAAGTCCTTTGGTATCTCCAACCAAGTATGTTCACATTATGTGATGGAAAATAAGGGTAAGATTATGGTATGATACTTACTTGTGTGAAGAGATTCTATGTGAGAGTGAGTGTCGCACTTATGTCCCTTGTTGTTTCATAAACAAATTGGTGTGTGGGATTTCCTTATTGTGAGGAGACATATAAATGGATCAAGGTTGGTGACATTGTCATTTTCAAAAGAAAAGGGCAAAAGGAATGTAGAAAAGTGTTATCAATAGAGAGTTGTTTCTAAAGAGTGGGTAATTGTTGCATCACTGCTCTTAAAAGTCCATTGCATCTTATCATTTGTGTTTAATGGTGAGGGGAGTAGTGGAAAATTGCTTTACTCATGCATAGGTGCATATTGTTGGTAAAATCCAAGTTCAAATTCATTGTGATCACCCGGTGACACAAATGGTCTCACAAGTGTATAGTCTCGTGTAGTCTGAAGTGGTGTTGCTTGAGGACAAGCAAGGATTTAAGTTGGGGGTGTTGATGAGTGGTGAATTTACCATCATTGATATCCGAATTAGCGCACACTACTACTTTCTAAAAGTATGAATGAGACTATTTTGTGATTTAAATGCACTAATTCTCATATTTTTCAAGTACAAAAATGCTAAGATAGAAAAAAGCAACACGAGCTAAAAAAGGAGCAAAAAGGGAGATAAGTGCAAAAGTTAGAAAATCATTCAAACAGGACCTCAGGTACCACGATCGCGGGTGGCCACCGCAATCGTGGTAAGTCAAAAAAAAGTCATAGGGAAGCGATCGCATGAATATTTAAGCGATCGCGGCTAATTCTACGCATTAGCGGTATAGCGAGAATTTCATCCAGGGGAAAAATGTCACTCCACACTACAGATCCCAATTCTCATGAAAAGGGTTCAAAACCCTCATTGAAAGAGTATCATTATTCTACAACCCTACCTCTCATCTTTAGTTTAGGGTTTTTTTGTAATTTCTTGAAGTTTGGAGCAAAACTTGTACTAATATTGAGCTAAGAAGACATTAGAGTGACTTTTAAGTGTAGATTTGGCATCACCCATTGAAGATTTATTGTATTCTAAAGTGTGGTTTGCCCTCTCTTTATTTTCTTATAGATAACTTTGATAGAAATATTGGTTTATTTATGTTTATTATCGTTATGATTTGCTAGATCTACCTCTTGAGAATTATGCTGGAATAAGATGCAATTGTGTGTGAGTTGTGATATATTTGTGTATATTTTAGTTTGTTGATGATGGGTTCTATTATTGCTTGAATAAATTAGTTAGGATTTGTGGGTCAAATCCCCAAATGCCCAAATGGGTTTGATGGATGAAAATTTCAAGCTCTTGAAAGATCAAACCATCTTTGAAAGAAGGGTTTTGGGTGAACTTTAGGAACCATCTCATCCTCGAAAGAGGGATATGGGAACCAAAGCAATAGTAGACAATTTATAGGTCTGTCTTGCCAATTTTTCACTATGCTAGACATATGGGTGATTAAGAGGTTGACTGCACCATGGGTATCATCCTAGAAATAAGGACACCCAATTGAGGTATTGTGTGGCTTTAATTGACACACTCATTAGGTACTCAAAAGGGACACTAAGTGACATCTTTGAGGTTTTGTCGAAAAACTAGCCTCAAAAACCTTAAACCTAGCCTACCACATCATTAACGATTCGAATTTGCACCGAATCATCATGATCCCATGCATAATTTTCCCCTAGGAAAACATAGTCCCAAGATCCATTTTAATTGATTCTACTCTAGTTATTCTTAGTCTCGACTTAATCCTTCAGAAACCCAAGAATTACTTTCATATTTAAAAATATTGAGAACCCCCCCCCCCCCCCCCCCCCCCATTTTATACCATAGGTTTGATTTTAGCAAGCAACTACTATTTCGGACTTACTCAATCGCTACTCACATTGTTCCTCGTGAATTCGACCCAGATTCCTAATTGGGTAAATATATTAACAAAAACTGCCTTACACTCAAATTGATGTGTAAGTTGAGCGTTATCAATAGTGAACTTACCAAAGTTAGTTTTAATCCACCAAGGCCTATCTCTTTTATCAGACTGACTCACTTGGTTCAAGTGATTTTTAGTATGCTCAATGATGTTATAAGGAAGATGATGATGCATACTCTTATAGTCCGAACCTATATCCTGTATAAAAACTTCAATATCCGTTAAAGAATGATAAAATTAAACGTTTGTTTGGTGTTTACATAATGGGCCAAGTTGAGTTCAATTATCATACCGAATAGAGTAAGTACCTCCTTTAGGTTTCCACCACAAGTATGTTAGTTACATCCTTGTTCTGCAACATATGCTTCGACAACTAATATCCTTCATTTTATTGAATAAGAGATAGGATTTGTTTCTTACAATACTTATTCCATATGAAGTTAGCTCAAACAATATTCCATGTCTTAAACCTCCACCAAAGTTCAGCATCCATGGACCTTGATACTTCAAACATAGATCTAAATCTCAAGCCCTCTTCATGCTTTGGTAAACACGATTTCTCCTATGCAACACAATGTTTGCTCTTACCATCTACCTTATTGCTCCAAAAAAAAAATAAGCAAAAATTCTATGAAGCTCTTTCATTACACAAATAGGGGGAATAATAGTAGAAATGACATCAACAATTTGAAGAATGCTATAGATAAGAACTTTCTTTCCTCCAAAAGATAGCATATTACCTTTTCAGGCCTATAATTTTGACTTAACCTTCTGAATTAATTCTGCATAATGAATCTTTCTCTTTCTAGCATAAGTAATAGGATATCTAAGATATTTCAAATAGAACGGACTTCTAGAGATACCTGTATAATCCTCTACTAATTGTCTCTCAACTGCAGTTGCATTCTGATGCATATAGAAAGCACTCTTCTCCTTATTGATTTTTTTGTCCTGGTTGAGTTTCATATTTCTGTAAAACTGAAAATATTTTTTTCAAGGAATATCATTAGCTAAAGTAAAATAATAGCATTATCTGCATAAGCAAGATTATTTATATTAGAACTCTACTTTGACATACCATAACCCACATACTAAGCATCATTAAATAAGGAATTCAAGGCTCTAGAAAGAATTTCTGCTCATAGAATAAATAGAGCTAGAGAAAGAAGGTCTCCTCAATTCACCCTCCTGGTGGCATGAAAGAAATCATGTGATTATCTATTAATCAAAATAGAATATCAATTATTAGACAATAATCTTCAAATTAGATCCACAAATATTTTTGAAAATATCGTTTTCCTTAGCATTTTCGTCAGAAAAAATCAAGAAACACCATCATAAGCCTTTGTCATATTAAGTTTTAAGACCACATTTGTTGGTTTTTCCTTTTTTTAATGTCAATAACAATCTCTTGTGTCAACAGCATATTTTTAATGATTAGTTTTTCCCCTTAATAAGACATGACTTATTATAAGAAATTAATTTTGACCAGAAAATAAATCTTCAATTAATACCATGCATAATCCTTAAAATTATCTTGTTGATGAAATTACTCAGACTAATTGATCTCAAATCTGAAAAAAACTGAACATGTTCCTTCTTAGAAATAAGAACAAAATTAGTATGGGTAATGGCTTGGGGAGGGAATTACCTCTGAAGAATTCTTGCGTCACTTTAAGTACCTCATTACATATAATATCCCAACAAGTCTGATAAAATCCACCAGTTAACCTATTAAGTCCACTTGCTCTATCTCCATTTAAGTTAAAAATAATATTTTAACTTCTTCAATGTATGACTTCTTACAAAGAGTGACATTCTCATAAGCAAAAATTATTTTGAAGATATTCTTTAATAAGGAAAAATCATTAGCCTTCCTTTCTTACCTGAATTGATTCTGGAAAAAGTTGTCATTTCATATTCTTCTTCCAGTCAAATATCTTGATTACTCTAAATTTGTTCAAGCGAGGCTTCGTCCTCCTATCCTTCACAATAGTATAAAAAAAAAATCTGATATTTCTGTCACCATTCTCAAATCAATCATAACTTGCTGTCTGTTGCAAAAAGATTTCTTCAAAGTGAAGATGAGTAAAAAAATTGAAAAAGTAAAATATAATAAATAAAGTTAAAAATGTACTTTAATAAAGAAATATTGAAATAAATTTAATAAAATAATTATATTTTCTTATGTTACTCGTAATTGGAGAGTGTATTTCACTCTATTCACTATTTAGGGTCGAAATGGGATAATAAATTCACTTTGAATAAGAATAAAGAGGTAATAGGACCCAAAAAAACTTAGAGTGTGTTTGGTCTAAAGGAAAATAATTTCTGAAAAAAAAATTTCAATTTATTCATGTAGGTTGTAAATTGTTTGCAAAATGTTTTGCAAATCAATTTATTTTCCTCAAATTTAAGAAAAATGACTTTCCTTTAAAAAGTGAGGAAAATATTTTTCAAAACTCTCTTTCAACCTATTAGAAACCTGAAATCTCCTTAACAAGAATCTGTACACTTTGAAATAATGTAAAAGTAGAAACAACAACTTCAACTATTATTAATTATTACCAACAAGTAGAATGAGTTTTACAATTGATAACTAAAGAATACTTCAGCAACCAAGGTATTTCGAGGAACCTTAATCTTCTAATCTGCCAGAAGAATTCCACAGAATGTTCTTCTCCCCTTTTTTTTCTTTTCTTCCTGCTACAATATATCACAAAATAATACCTAAACTACTAGGTAACTTCTAGTTAACTGCTAGAAACTACTAGAAATACATACACAGAATAATTAATAAATAAAATAAATACATTTATTTCAAAAAAACAAGTATTTCAAATTTTTTACTTACTCCACGCGGACCCCCACCCCCACCCCTACCCAACCCCCTTCAAAAAATATTTTAATCCTTTTTAAAAAAATTCTAACTATTTTCTTACCCATCCCTCTATCCAACCCCCCATCCTTACCAGATCCCCTTAAAAAAAAAAAAAATTTAAATTTGATTTTTAAAAAATTTCAATATTCCTTCTTACCCCACCCTCGCTCCCCTACCCGACTCCCCACCCCTTAATACCCCCCTCCCCCTCCCCTCTCCATTCAAAAAAATTATTTATTAATTTATTTTTCAAAATAATTTCAAAACTTTTTTCATACCTCCCCCCTCTCCACACTCTCTAACACCCTTACCAGTCTCCCTCCTAAAAAAAAAATTAATTTTTTAATTTATGTTTAAAAAGAAAGTTTAGAATTTTTTTCTTAAAGACACCCCCCTCCCCCACAACCTCATCCCCACCCTAATACACACATCTACACCTACCATCCCCCCTCCCCCAAAAAAATTAATTTTTTCAATTTGTGTTTTACAAAAGTTTCAAATCTTTTTTCTTGCCCCACCATTCTTACCCTATTTGTTTTCATTAATTTTTACTAAATATATACAAATAATTTTAGAAAATATTTTTTATCTGTATAACAAGTACAAGAATATAAGTGAGAAACAACTTAGTTACTTGAAAATGTTTTGCTCCTTCATATTGAAAACATCCTAAAAGAAGTATTTTTTGGGGTCAAAAATTATTTTTCTAAAATATTTCTTACTATTTAGCTAAACACTAAAATGTATTTTCTAAAAGTTATTTTTTCATTTACCAACCAAACACTAAAAAATATTTTTTGAAAAATATTTTTCACTCACCAACCAAATGTAAGAAAATAAGTAAGAAATCAACTTTTTTCTAGAAAAATACTTACATGAAAAATATTTCTCTTCATACCAAATACATCCTTAATGTCTACTCGAAAATTCAAGACAACTTTAATGATGGCGAGATGTATATTTTCTTTATTTTGTTTTGTTGTCTGTTGGTGATGGAAAGACAACTTTATTTTATTGATCCATTTTGACCCACTCAAATTTAAGCTAACCCGCCAATTGCCACCCCTAGGAATCTGTGCCAATCTTGCCAATCATGTACAAAATCCGTACCTCAGTGAATCACCTCATTCATGCTCCAATAGAAAACTAAATTTCAGGAGGATAATTGAAGTCAAAGCAGTTCCGTCTGTTTTAGGCTTGGCACAATCTCCATGTCAGCATTTCAATACTAGTTTCAATCAAGGGTGCACATCAATCACATCAATCTATTCGATTTAATTTATAAATACACTAAATCAATAAAATATTTTTTGTTGATTTTTGATTTAACGATTTTTGCTTCTTAATGATTCGTTTTTTTATTTAACCAATAAAAAAATGCTCATAAAATAAAGAAACACCTCGATGCACTAAAACTTCCGCTATGCACAGGGTCAAGAAAGCATCCACCACAAAGGTGTATTGTACACAGTCTTACCTTGCATTTTTGCCAAAAGTTATTTTCAAAACTTGAATTTGTGACCTCCTGACCACATGGCAACAACTTTATCAATTATTCTAAGGTTCTCCTTCGAGAAAATGCTCATGTAAAACAGAATTAATTTTCCAACATGTAAGTCAGCAACAAATTAATAAAGGACATATCATACAAATATAGTTCCGACTTCTCAATATTATCTTCAAACTTCAAAAACAAAACCAAACTAAAGATCAATAGAATCAACTATTCAAATGTAATTGCGTAGATTTATCAAGAAGCTTTTAAAACGAGGAAACTACAAAAGTCTCCCCAAAATTTGCATCAGATGAATTTTCAACAACATTACAAGTAGTTCAAAGCATACACGACACTTTCAATAAAGTTAAGGCCAGTACAATGTAGTTATTAAGTATAGTCTTATTGGATTATCAATTTACCCAACAACTCAATAGTAAAAAATCAATATCGAACCAATAACCCATTAATTTTTTTTTCAATAAAATCATTAAAAAGCCATCAACCCAATAACCTGATTAGCAATAAACCTACAACATCTTTTTTATTTGATTTATTGGTCAATTCGATTTTTGCACAATGTAAATGGAAGCAAAAGCAGCTTACAGTTCTGCTAAAGAATACATTTAATTTTTAATTCTCAAATAGTGTTTCACTTCACGAGAAGAGCCTACAGGGTTAAAGCAAAAAGGTTATTTGCTCTATATCTAGGTGCTTCTACATCACACACTTAAATTGATCCTATTTGACAATAAAAGTCAAATTTCTGCCATATCACAAAATATTATTACTGCTAGGTGAGAAGATTGCATTAAATCCTGAACAAGCAGAAGCCTCTACGGTCTTACTTTGTACAATTTCACAACTAAACAATTGTATTACCTATGCATTGACGTATGTGGCATTGGATACGTCAATGGACCCACATTCTTTGGAGCGCCAGGAACAACTGCTCCAGGAATTGGAGGCAGGACACCATATTCCATATGTGTTGGTGGTGGAAGATTCACTGGCGTGCCAACTGCGGAAACAAATGGCCCTCCTATTGGTTGTCCAATGCTAGTTTCTCCATATATGCTAACACCAAGGGGTGTAGCTCGCACCGGCGTTTGTTGTTTGTTTGGTTTGCTAGAAGAACTTCCTGCAGAAGAACCATTTGCTTGGCCAGTAATTGGACCTGGAGGCACTGAAACTTCTCCGGCGTTGACACTGGTGATGTCATGTATGCTTGACCGTCTCCTGTCCCTATTCATAGAGTTTAAACGTATAAAATATTTTTGAGCATGACTGGCCACTTGTGTCGGAGTACGTGTCACAACAAAATTTCGGGAGATACTTCGCCAATCACCTTTCCCGTATTTGTCCAAACCAAGAAGGAACAATCTGTTTTCAAACCCACGAAGATAAAGCATTATGAGATTGTCACTTTCCCTATAAAGACTGAGTTAGCATCAACAAACACAAGTAACAAACCAGGAAAAAGACAGAGAAAGAAACCAAAAGTCATTTCAGAATGCACTACTTTTCAACTGTGAGCACATAGCACACAAGCAAGCTCAAAGCATCACATCAAAGGACACATTTTCAGGTAAATTTGGAAAGGATCTGGGTAGATATGAAAACTGAAAGCTTGTTCAGCAGTGCCCAGAGAGCACCATCAGTTTTCTAAAAAAAAAAAATTAAAAACCTTGATGTCCAACCTACCTTGCGTGCACCTCGACTAACTCCACGGGATACCTCCCACCGGCAATAGGTACCGGTACCAGGTAACTGTCCACCAGGCTAAAACATATGGGAAGAAACATGTTAGACCCCTATTCATAAAGGTAAATGTTTTATTGAGCAATTGACAGCCCACGTATCGTTCTAAATGCTCAGGATAGACCATAAAGCTGAAAATATCTCTGTTTTAGTTTTCAAATATGTACTATTGGGTGGCAGATTCTACGCAATGGACACTAGACAACATCATGAGCGCCAGTCTTCTCTTAGTGCACTCATTTTGTC
The DNA here is from genome assembly GCF_002878395.1 of Capsicum annuum. NCBI lineage: Eukaryota > Viridiplantae > Streptophyta > Magnoliopsida > Solanales > Solanaceae > Capsicum > Capsicum annuum. The sequence goes on from NC_061112.1 coordinate 107,771, forward strand.
TGAGTACATCAGTTTCTTCACATAATACTATCGTAACTGGGAAAACCTCCAAAGTATTACCTTTTAAAATCCAACTAATACATATCTTGAGAAGTAACCTCTACGTCAAACTCCCTCCTTGTATTCCGAAAGCCCAACTTCTGATTCTAGGTTTTGATTCGCAACCATTTTTTTGTTTTATTATTTATGCATACTGGGAGGTTCCCTAGTTTGCTCTCTTGGTGAATCAAACTCGCAAACTTAAGGTTGGAGGTGGAGGGTTCCGCTTGAGCAACCCTCTATACCATTCTAGTAATTCATCGTACCATTCTAGTACACTACATTTGCCACTTTCCAGCATATCTGGAAAATGCAACTTAAAGCCTGAGATCCACCACCAAACACCATTTGAAGTATAGATGTTACAAACTGAAGCCTGTTTGAGATTCTGTACGGCACCAAAAGGCTAGAGTGACATCTTAAGTAAACAGTTATAACTATCCAGCTATTTATGGTTGAAGCGTAACGCGCGCGCGCGAGAGAGAGAGAGAGAGAGAGAGACTAAAACAATATAAATATAACTGAGACTACCCATCATTTTTAGTTTGTTCTTTATTTGCCCCCTTTATTCTATATTTTTAACAACCCGGGTTTTTGGTCCTTAAAAATTTTTGAAATTTTATCCTCACTGTCCTGAGTACAACTCCCCTTACGAGTCGTAGGGAGTCTTGACGAGTCGTTGGACTCAAATCATAGCTGAAACAGTGTGTGTGGCTGAGTTCTGTTCTGAGTACGAGTGGCTCACTACGAGTCGTTGTGTGCAAATCGTAGGATGTTTAGTGTATACCCCAAATGGGTTCTGTGTTGACTACGACTGAACCTTACGAGTCGTAGGGTCTCACTACGGGTAATGGTATACGATTCGTAAGGTCAAAAATGTGTGTGAGCCAAGTGACACTGTCTTGGCAACGACTCATGGAAACGAGTCGTAATGAGTTGTGACGAGTCGTTATGAGACCCGTAATGACTGACAATTATTTTTTCAGCTTTTTAATGGAGGTATTTTAGACATTTCCCTCTTATCCCAATAATAACCCACGATCTATAAACATACTTGGGGGCCTATTTTCATTGATAACACACTTCAAACATCCTTTTTTCTCTCTCAAGTCTCTCAAGCATCCACACTTAGGGTTTCCAAGAAGTGGGTCAAGGAGAGCTTCAAGGATTGAATTTTCTCCAAAATCTTGGGTATCTCAGGCATGTTACTCTTCCCTAATTGCTAATTCGTTAAAAAAGTAAGTTTTAAAGTATTGTTCATATGGTATTGATGTTGGTTTGAAACATGGATTGAGGGTTTTGAATAACTAGTGTTTACTAGTGTTTATGTGATGTTTCATGTTTGTCCCTGCATGGGTTATGTTTAAATGGTGGTTTTAAAATCAATTTGATGCAAGGGGATGGTGAATAAACTAAGGATTGTAATTTCCCCCAACTTGTTACTTTTGCAGTGGTAATAACCTCAGCCCTATATTGTGAAATTGGTTTTGACTATGAAAAGTAGCGTATTAACTACTCTTGAACAATTGCATAATGTGAAAAGTCAATGAAGCATAATGATTTTGAAATGAACCTTATGGGGTTGTGTAACTCCCCAAGCTAATTTATAACTGAACCAAGGGGACTATGAATTTCTCCAATAATGAAATTGTTTCGGCATGTTGATGTTACCTTGCAAGTGTAGTTGGCATGACGATACCAACAATGTATGTCTAAATGTGTATCATGGTTCAATGAATGGGAATGTGTGATAATTGTTTTAATTGGGCTCTAATAAGGGTTGTGTAGCTGAGTCGTGAAAGTGGAGGTCTCGAGGGATCTCTACTGGAAACCGCGATTGCCGACGCAGGGTCTAAATGACCGGGTGATTCGAGTGCCCCTTATTATTATAATACGACTGGGAGGTTCAAGTCCCCAATATTATATTGCATGATTGGGTGCTCAAGTCACCTTGATATGCCGAGAGGTTCGAGTCCCCCATAATGTATATGCATACCCTTTGGTTCGTGCGGTCACACGCGCTGGGGCCCTTCCAACTGGGGGAAAGCTAGGACCATATAGCCCGTGGGTGACTTTGTATGTTATGACGGTTGAGCTATACAATCCAAGCTAAGTTTTCTTAAAAGTTCATGCTAAGCCTTGTTCCCTACCCCGACATGTGATATATATATGTATTTGTATATAATTGTGTGTATTGAACTTTGGACTGGTTTTGAATTATTATTCATGACATTATTTTATCCCGTATCCCTGAGTTACATGCTAGCGCTCCAACCGCTAACCGTCTCCAGACGTTGTATCCCCACGCGATGCAGATACCCGAGATACCTCTACTTTTCCTGCGCAGAGTTAGGTGGATCGGCTCGGTTCGTCAATTCGTTGTGGTGAAGTGGTGAGCTTCTATTCTTCGGAAGACTTAGACATTTCATCAGTTCCTTTCATAGATTAGAATTAAGAGTTTACATTATCATTAATATTATCATTGTCATCTGTCAGAGTCAAGGACATGTCCCGACCAAGACTGGTTTTGGTTTTCTTTGCATAGAGGCTTTGTTGGATTACTGTGGACTTGGGTGATGTTGGTCGGTTGTTCTGGCCGGTTACTGGTTATCGGTCATAGACTTACCTTTTATTCTTTAAACTTATCTTATGCTATCTTGTTATATGTTCAAAATTCATCCGACGTTAGGGATACTGTATTTGGTTTGGCTAGGTGCAGGGGGTGGTCTCCGGTTCACAGTGGACTTGAGATACCCGTCACGGCCAATTCCATTCCAGACAGACATCAGTTGCCACTACACCCTTGACTTGGGGCAAAACACATACTTTGTGTGGTGTGTAAGTTAACAAGTTAGGACTTGAGAAGGAAAATGCCCACAAATCCAGGAAGATGGAAGGTATAAGTGAATGTCATAATGACCGAGGAGTGCACAAACTTTCTATTCTCACCCTTTCTAGTGGTGACGGAGTGGTTTTTCAATGAGAAAATTAGTGAAAACAGTCAACCGAAGAATAGGATGTTGAGATTAATAGCTCTTACTGTCATCAAGTTCATCAGGAGCAAGAACGGATAAGCCAGCAGATGCTTCACAAAGATAACTCAACCTTGACCCCTAAGCAAATGCTTTTTGAAACTATTTTCCTGGACTCTGCTTATTAGCAAATACAATTCCCATATGTCATCATGGCTATACATGTGTTGAGCTTAATATATTCTGGATCAGCTAGTTAGAAGGTAGTGAAAGCTTCTACTGCCCAATTCAATCTTGTCAGTGACCTAGTGACCTAATAATTACAGAAGAATGCTTCCAGTTGCCCAGAAAGAATGTTGTTAGGATTTTTAGAGAAGGATCGAGTCACAGGACGATATATAAATTCAGCTCGTTAAAGGGAGACTGAAACCTTTCTATGAAAGAGAGAACTCTGATCTCTTGTTTTTTGTTAAAACGACCGACTTATTTATTCCTCCAAAACCCCTTAAAATAGGAGGATTATTACAGCAATAGTAAGTCTAATCCTTATGGAAGTGGGAAACATACACCCTATTCTAAACTAATAATTATAGCTAACCCTAACCTCTATAAAACTATAAAACATAAATCATGTTCTAGAATAATAAAGAAAGCTACTTTTACTTAAATACTTAATTAATTGACTTCCACGCATCCACAACACATGTAAGCAAATTTGAACTTGTAGCTTGAAAAGTTTTAGATTCGTGTATCCATAAGACATCACTTTACCATAGCATGATAGGCAACTTTTCACATTGGCCAAACATTCATTTGAAGTGTAAATAAGTTCTATTTTTAGCAAGACCAGTGCCCTGTAATTTTTGAAATTCTGCGGACATCAATCAGCCTTTGATGTCTACCAACTATGAAAAAATTCAAACTTAAGCCAAGCTAATTCTTACTTCAATTTATCACATATTATCTGAAAACCTTAGATACTGCTACTATTTACAATTATGAATGCTCGCCACACAGTTATATTCATACACATGTATATGTTCTGACAAAGCTTTGACAGATCCTTAATTTCACCATGGATCTTGCTCCCTTTGGTCACGCTATTATAGAGAACGCGCTTTTCTTTGTTTAATTATGTCGTTAATGCGTTCAATCATGTGCAGGCCTGATTATATGTCATGGCCAAGCATGTCAAGTTTCATTTTGGAAATGGGTGGCAGTGAGACTCGAACCTAGGGCCTCTGCCCGCTTTGATGTCATGTTTAAGTGTGTAACCATTTCATCTAAAAGAGCAAGTTGATAGAGAGAACACACTTCTATTTAGTATTTAATTATGTATTAACAATATGTTTGGTGAAGATACATACACTATATTTCCTCCACCCAAGATAGGAGGCTAGGAGGTATGCTTGGGATATGTTCTAAGGAATCACCACCCCATGCCGAAAGCAGTCACCTCTAGTATGGCTGCAATCTCTAAATGGATGGTTGGAACAAACTCCGATTAGACGAAGCTCTTAAAAAGGGAGTTATGCTATAAGCTACTTCCGTAACTTCGCGGAACTACCTTAACTATTTTTTTAGGCCTCAATGTCTACATCTACTGGATTGAGGAACAAAGAATGGCCAAAGGCCACAGTTTTTCTGGAAATTATACCAAGTTTCTACGAATATATCCACTTTGCTCTCCAAATGTTTTTTTCATTTAGAAACTCCTAAATTGGTGTAGACAAGAACATCTCAAGGTGTGCAATTGGATTCAGGTCTAGTCCTCTTTTACCAAGTAAATCGCACCCCTTGAATTCTCACCTCCCTATGAATATTCCGTAGGACTTAAATTTTGCATTGTGTGGTTGATCAAGCACGTGTCTCCTAACCCACAAAGAAAGTGCTTTGTTTCATCTTCATTGATTGCTTATAGGCGTTTTCCCAATGGACCATACCTCACTAATTTATACAATGACCTTGATATCTTCTATAACCCAAGCTTACCCAAGTAGTGGATTTTACCTATATGCAGATCCCAATTTCTAATCTCGGAGTTGCAGAGGTGTGGACAAATTATATCATTCTTTTTTCTTCATTAGTACATATCATACTTAAGATGCCAGTGTCTGGCTGCAGTGTGTAATTCAATAAAATCACCACAAACATCAATTGCTCGAAAAACCTCTTTCAACCAAAGATGTAATGGTGACCCTTGAAGCCCAATCCAAGTATACATAGGCTTTACATATTTTTTGTAGCATCCAATGACCTATAATTGTAAGAAGGTATAGAAGTACAACAATTGTTAGATTCCTAGGATCTATGTAATTATGGAAATAGTTTGTAACTTCTTGGAGGTAGCCAGCGTATCCTTAATGCTGAAAAATACAACTTTACCTTTAACAACCCCCAGCCCAAGTACTACTTTCCTACCTTAATCCTTTCAGCTTTCTCTATTGATGGAAACTCAAGTAAGAACAATGTGTGGTTCATGTCATAGATTTGGTCACGCATAAATAGATTTCATGTTTGTACGTCACTTCTTTTTCTTTTGATAAATCAATTTTTCATTACTTAACAGAAGTCAGTGTCAAAGGTATGTACAAGTTGTGCATGCAACTCAAAGCATCTTTAAAGTTTGCCAGTAAGCAATACAACATTGTATTCTATCTTTACACAAAAAATATAAGTAAACAGAAGATTTTATTATCTTACATTTCCTATATTTCATGAACGCCAAAGGAACAAGGTTTAACCACTTCTTCATTCCTGAACATGCCGGAATTTTGTTGTCTCAGCTCCAAAGAAGCCAACCAAGGAGTTCCTAAGAAAATTCTTTGTTGTATTCAAGGACGACTCCTCCATCAATAAACATCCCTATTTTACAGCAGTTCTTATTTCACCTTCACCTTCGAGATTGTCCATCCCTGTGATGTTGTAGCACCAGCATAGTCATTGAAAGATGGATTATTCAGAGGATGTTGAGGTGTCTTTTGTTTAAATTTTTAAATTTTCTGCACCAAATCCACCCCTCACCTATCTTAAATCACCTCAGGGATGATGATGATCACGCTTCTCTTCCTTGCACATCAAAATAAAGGTAAGAAGCATTTTATCCATCCCAGAATGTACATCTCATAGATTATCGGATACATTTTGATGCAATGTGGTCAGATGAAGATAACTGTCGCCTACTAAAATAAAGAGAAGTAAAAGATGAAACTCTCAATTTCAAATGAATCTTCCAAATTGTTAAACCTTTGGAGCATAAAATATTACTCCGCCTTCATCTAGTATGACTGTTTCCATCTCTAGTATCTCTTTACAACCCTCTTAAAGCCAAGTGAAAATATGACACACCCAGACAAAGTCACAACCTCCTGATGAAATTCTTGGTCCTCTCACACATTTGCATCAGAGAGCCTTGTCGAAATACCTCTCAATCAGTTTGTATGATTGTCCAGCAACAAAAAGCGTCCTCCTTCCCTTCATCTTCTAAGTGGTACAGCTTCAATTCAACCACATTTCATGTCGCCATAAACTAGGCATAATTCATTGAACAATTAGTTGCAACAAAAAGTGTTCTCCTTCCCAACATCTTCTAACTGGTCCAGTTTCAATTCATCACATTTCATGTCGCCATACACTAGGCCTAATTCATTGAACAATTAATTTGAAACTCACTATATCTGTCCAAGGAGATTGTTCAAAGTTTCTTCAGAAACTGGGTTCTTAAAGAGAAGTCTGAGTTTATCTTTGGATAAAAGATGAGAATCTTTGAAAGTCTGTAAATATATTATACTTTCACAAAAGAAAAATAGCGGGTAGGTATAAAGCAGCCTTTAAATGAGCTTATTCGCTCCTAGCAAAAGTGTCTTGGTATTGCATCAATGATTAACTGCAACCACAATGATGCAGAATAACACTAACACAGATTGTTCAGACTAAGGCTATAGATATAATGGTACTTTAGGTAAGAAGAAAAAACCGGCAGAGCACAAGAGTCAAGGCAAAAGCATTATAATGCAGGACTGAAATGCAGAATTTGGGGCGGATACAACATATGAAGTCGTGCATGCCTTAAACAAGAATAAAGCAATACTTCTGATAAGTTGGATGCACTATAAACACGGACTTCTGCAATAAAAGCTTTATAGTTGGTTAATTGTCAATCCCAGATGCAAGACTGATTGACTTGTAAGTTAGAGGCAATTAATAAAACATGGACGCTCATACGGATATGGATAAAAAAAACCTAGGAGAAACATCCTGACCTCGGCATCGCACCTTGAAAGAGTACTATTTGGGACTGTTGGAGTCCCACATCGGTGGGTTAAAGGGTCCTTGGTCTCCTTATATGGTTTTAGGCAATCCTCCCCTCCTGAGCTAGCTTTTATGGTTGAGTTAAGCCCAAGGTCCATTTCTTTATCGTTGTATCAGAGTTTACGGTTCAAAGGTCCACAAGTTTAGTGAAACGAGATTAAATAGGTTCAAAGAGGTTTCAAACCAGCTGCAACTAGTTTGGCGATAGTGACGTTTTTGTCGAACTACATATGGAAATGATATTTCAGTCATATCTTCAACAATCCTGCTGTTACATATTTAAAAATAAAGCTCACTTTTAACCCTACAAAGGGCTCATATATTTTTAACCCGGAAGGGCTCATATATTTTTAATCCAAAAGCTCCATTTTTAAGCATGCCAAGCAGCGGTGATGAAGACTATATGAAGAACAAAGATCAAAGATGTGAAGAAGGTGTATCATGTGAAGAAAATCAAGCCAAAAAAGGGAGATTTGTTAGGGTTTTTGCCTGATTTTCTTACCAAAATTAAGTTTTATTTTTTCTTGTAAGAAAAATAAAAGTAACCATAAATACTTTTACTTTTCCTGAAAGAAAAATATAAAACTTTTCCTTATTTGGCAAACCTCTTTCTTGGACGAAAGGTTTTGAACATTTATAAATAGAAGACCCCTCTTCTCATACAATAACACAATAACATCCACAATGTAGTCTTTAAAGAATTTTTAATTAGGGGGAGATTTCTCCCAATAGGTTTTAGGTTTTTCAATTTTATTTTTAATATGTACGCCGTTTGGCCAAACCATATCAATAATGTCTTTTTCGTATATTTTTATTTGTCATCTGAATTATCACCATATTAGTTTGCTAACTTTAAGCTTCTGCATGACGCTCTCTCAATTTCGCACCCAACATTCAACATAACTCTTGAGGTTGAGTTAGGCCCAAGATCTATTTCTTTATCATGGTATCAAAGTCAGGCCCACCCAGTTCATTATTTCCGATGTTGGGCCCCCCGTCTTATATTGTCCACGCTCCAGATGTCCAGCCCTGGGCGTGCAGGGGGTGTTGGAGTCCCACATCGATGGGTTAAAGGGTCCTTGATCTCCTTATATGGTCTTGGGCAATCCTCCCCTCCTGAGCTAGCTTTTAAGGTTGAGTTAGGCCAAAGGTCCATTTCTTTATCATGGTATCAGAGTCAGGCCCACCCAGTTCATTGTTTCTGATGTTGGGGCCCCCATCTTATATTGTCCACGCTCCAGATGTCCAGCCCTGGGCGTGCGGGGGTGTTGGAGTCCCACATCGGTGGGTTAAAGGGTCCTTGGTCTCCTTATATGGTCTTGGGCAATCCTCCCCTCATGAGCTAGCTTTTGAGATTGAGTTAGACCTAAGGTCCATTTCTTTATCAGGGACGAAAAGCTGCAACTTAGAAAACTAAAGTGAAACACGCAGATTATTTTAATGACAAATAAGAAAAACCAATTAGAAAAGCAAGAAAAGAATGATGTGGTATTTGCTTCAAAATTTTGAAAAACTCTTTTGTGAAAAATAATGCAGTGCTTTAGAAACGGTTTTTCAACCAAAGGCCAAGAAGAAAAAAAAAACGCCGAGAAAGAATATCTTTTAGTTCTACAAAAGCTGAAAACCCACTCAAAGGCTATATTGCTCGGACTCTTCACTTTCAGTGCTGCACCCATCTCGACACGACATGGGTGTGGGTGTGGGTGTGGGTGTGGTCAACCGAGTTTGGCTATTTTGACCAAACTCGACGGAGAAATTCTGAACAAATTCAACGATTTTTGCAATCAAAATAAAATCTAGGGTGAAATTGAAGAAAATGGAATACTTGGTATATATAAATTTCTATGTCACTCATTTTCCTTTTTATCTCCTTTCAGGATTCTCCTCTTGAACAATATTTTCTCCTTAAGTTTTCCATATAATATCTCATAATTTAGGTTTTACCACTCTATTTTTAGATATCTGAATTATTTTTAGGCGAAATCGCCACACCCGTATCCCTACCTAGACCCGTATCCTCAAATATTAAAACTTAGATCCTGAAGGATCCGACCTCTAGATCCGCACCCGCATCGGACGCTAACACCCGAGTCGGAGCAGCATAACTCTAAAGTATCAAAGTTTTTGAGTATTTGAAAAACTTTCCTTCCTTGATTTTTGGTTCTTTTTTTTTGTTGGTTCGTTTTCAAAACTTTGAACAATGCATAGCAATTCGTATACAAGCTCACTTCAGTAAAACATGTTAACCAATACAGTTAAATTAGCGCCGCTCATTGGGAGGTTTTAGAGAAATACAGAATAGAAAAGAAAGATGGATCACAAGGTTGTATCTTTTTCTTTTTTGATATGGCAAACCCATCCGGCAAACACCCCTTCCAGGACTCAATAGGCCCTTTCCCGCCTTGGTCCATTGGTTACTCGAACCCTTGATCTCAAAGTTGGAGTGGACTTTCCACAAGATTATCCCTGTCTTGTCATCACAAGGTTGAATTCATTGTGGGGGTAAGGAAGGTTACCACTAATATCTTGAAACTATGTATTCTAATAGAACTCTTTTGAGCTATGAATTCTCAGTGGCACAGTCAGTATTAAAATACGAAGAATTACAGAGGCTATTTTTCTCTTCTTTTTTTTGAATTATGCAGCGATTAGGAGTTTTTCATCTGCTCAGGATCAGCTTATTGTTCTTCAATAATAGGGTTGCTAGGCTGATGACAGATTTTGACAAAATCGTTTTGCATACAAGAGTAGAAAAACAAAAGAATCTAACCAGCCTTCTTGATGAACTGGTGCAAGTAATGATAAACAGGGCGTTTAAGATATTTTCTCCCTGAATTTAGTTTTACTTATAGATACCCAACTTTTCATATCTAAACTACTCATTTAACCATAGAATACTTGACACTCTTACACTGGCTTCACATAAACATTGCTATAAGCCACTAACTTAATACTCCAAATGAACTTATCTCACATAAAATGTCAATACTGTTCTATTTTCTCCTTTTCAAATTCAACCAAACAGTGTCCACATTTCTCTTAGCATAAACATTATAAATGGAACACATGCACTCAACATTATTTCTTGCAAGCAAGTGAGAAATGAATATCAAGGTACTCTCTCTGCTTTGATTTTACGTGACAAAAGCTCAAGCTTGACAAAGCTTTATATGCAAATATATTGTGGTACTTGCATGAGTGACATAAGCAGTACAAACAAGTCTCCAGGATCCAGTAGAATTGACTGCAGACTCAGCATATTGTTTAAGATGTAACATGCAATCATACATAAGAAGCATTTGCACAGTAAGATAAACACCAAACATTTCTAGCACAAATTGATCAACCTCAAGCTTAGGAATACATGATCACAGAGAGTAAAAGAATTCCTCTGTATCCCACTAATCACAGAAGTGCAAGCATCTTTTAGTCATTGTATGGATACACTAAAATAAACATAAGATGAGACAGGGATAGTACACCATAGTGGATAAAATAAATGGCTTGCACTTAGTATAAACTTTGACAATATGTATGTGTGAATCTTTTAATATATATAGAGTACAAAGACTTCTAGATATAAAGCAATGGTGTTACCGACCTATGCTCATCCTCTGTCCAAGCAATGCCTTTGCGGCGCTCCTGATCTGCCCTCATAGACTTACCTCCATGATTTGATTCACCATTTAAGTTCCCTGAATTCCCAGTCTTCTTTCCAGTTCCATCATCACCACCATGACTTGTAGAACTGTCCGAAGAAGAGTTATAACAAGGTAAAGGAACACTGCCGGACTCGATCCGGCTAACATCTTCTAGTAAGAGGTCGTAGTGATGCTTAACCTCTTCTAATGTTTTTTCTGGAACATCAGTCGCAATTTTCTCCCACCTATCTGCAGAATCCTCAGGGTAAGTTGCCAGGGCATTCTCAAATGCCTTATCTTGCTCTCTACTCCATATGGAGCTACTTGACTCATCTATTGTCATCTAACCTAAATAGTTTTGATATCAAGCTTTTACGCAGAAAGTGAATCTGAAGAACAAGTTCTCAACAGTCCCGCAAAAAAACTTGAACAATCATCTCCAAAAGAGAATTAGAATTTTAGCAAAGTAGAAAGGGAAATTGTGATGTGAGTTATTGGGCCGGCAAGATATGGCATTCAACAATTTAACTGGTAGATTGGAGTATCAGAAGCCAGATGTAGCAGACCAATGAGAAGAGAAACCAAAATAGCCAAACACAGTGAAAAAGCAGCTCCACCAGAAGGGAAAGAGATGCTTCTGATGGATCAAATCTTCGCCAAATCAACAGCTGCTGACCTTATTGATGAAGAAAAGGGAAGGGACCCAACTTTAGTTAGAACATGAGAAATATCTGAAATCCATAAAACCGACAGATGCAATAAATGCCATTTTGGTGAGAAAACAGATATCTTTTAACTACTGACGGTGATTCCAATTCCATGGTAATTAGGGTTATGGGCTAATTACAATGAAAATGACTACCATCATAAATCCAAGCATACTTGGAAGACCAAAATTTGGATAGTGATAGTATTTGAATTGCCCCTTACTAATTCCTGCAAAGACCCAGCGGCCAAAAATTTCCCTTGTTGATAACAATAATTTTGACAGCACTGGCCCACAAGAAAAAGCATATTTTCCTGCTTCTCTTTCTCTTACTAAAGGAGAGTAGAGACCCAACTCTACTGTACAACCTCAACAGAGTCACAGGCAGTAAAATTACTCAACTATGTAAAAAAAATTTGATAGTAGTCTGTATGGGATATCTTCACCAAGTGGGAAAATAAAGTAGTCCTTTTTAACGAAATAGTAAGTAATGAAATCACAAATTCAGTTCCTACCGAGTGGTTTTTAGCGCATAATATAATATGAAAGAGACCACATTGACCGGGCAGGGGAATCCACAATGAAAAGTTACCTTATGATATATTACTGCTAACAAACAGCATTTCAACACTTCTCTTTTTGAGAGCTTTGAAGTACCTTACAGATTGTCCGGAAAGTAAAGCCAACTTTGATCAGCCCTAGTACCAACAATCAATGATCATTGTCAGAAAAACATTCGGTTAACCAAATATCCTTTCCACTTAGCCCAGAATCATGAAAACCCCAAAATGTCCTTTACATCCTCAATAAGTTGTCAACTTCCAAGAATAGGCAAATTGTTTTTCTTTTCTCAAAAAAGAAAAAAGAAAAAGAAAGAAAAATATGGGAACAACAAAATATGGATGACGTTGATACGTTATCTTGAAAAATCAACCGTTCACAACAAGAGCCGCATAGAAGAGAGTGGGCCTGTCCCAATTGTACACCTACTTGCAAGGAGAGTGACAAGCTAATAGGATAATAGGGTACACATCTTGCTACTCAGACCACCTCCAACCTTGCTTCAAATTTTGCTTCAAATGCCAAAATTTGAAGCAAGGCACTCCAACCTCGCAATGTTTTGTATCAAATTTGAAGTGTGAATAGTGTCAGGTCAAATTTAATGCGACACTATTCATCAACTTCAATTATTATTTAAATATTTTATTATTATTTTTATTATATAACATTTTTAATTAAGTATTATAAATTATAAAATCAATTAAATCACTAATATTTGTAATTAGTTTTTATTTAATTATTTTTATATTAATCTTAATTTTAATTTTAAATTCAACAACAACAACATATTAGTGTATTCCCACAGAGTGGATGTTTGGGAAGGATAGAGTGTACGCAGAGTGAAGTAGAGAGGCTATTTTCGATAGACCTCTTGCTTAGGACCAATAACACTATAAGAAATACAAAATATAAATGCATATAAACTAATACAGTATGCAAAATAAACTAACACTGTCAGTCACAAGGTAATACTACAGTCACAAGATAACACTAAAAATTATCTAATCGAAACCATAGACATCACTCAACACCACGAACGAGAAACTTCAGTCACAAATAAAGAACGATCCCCTACTGTTACCGACGCACTTTCACCCCCTAACCCTCTACCCTAATTCGTGTCCTTTACACCTTCCTATCAAGGGTCATGTCCTCCGTAAGCTGTAACTATTTCATATCATGTCTAATCATATCCCTTCAATATTTCTTCAGTCTACCTCTACCCCGCCTAAAATTATTTATAGCCAGTGTCTCGCACCTCCGAACTGGAGTATCAAAGCCCCTCTTCATCACGTGCCCCAAATCAATGTAACCTCACTTCTCTCATTTTTTTCCTCCACCGAAACCACTCCCACCTTTTCTCGAATAATCTTATTCGTCGCCTTATCTTTTCTGGTATGGCCACACTTCCATCGCAACATCCTCCTCCCCGCCACCTTTAAGTTTTGGATGTAGGAGTTTTTAACTAGCCAAAATTTGATCCCGTACAACATAGTTAGTCGGACTGACACTCTGCATAACTTACCTTTAAGCTTCGGAGGTACCTTCTTATTACATAAAACTCTCGAAGTGAGCCTCAATTTCAACAACCCTGCCCTAATACGGTGTGTGACATCCTGGTCAATCTCACCATTTCCCTGAATTATAAACCTTAAATACATGAAACTCTTCCTTTTCTAAATAGCCTGAGAATCCAGCTTCACTACCTTTATAAATTAAGTTTTGTAATAATATAAGTTAATTTTATTATAATTTATAATTGTATAAAAATTTATAACCATCACAAAAATGAAAGTGCAAATATAACATGTTGTTAATAAATAACACAATATATACTTTAAATAACAGGACAATAAACATTCAATAAGGTAGTAATTGACATACATCAAAATTGAAAAATACAACACAACATAATAATTTAGAAAATTACATCAATAATTTAGTAATCTGGCAGGTCCTTTTTAGATCCACCAATATTTGAAAAATAATTAGCGTATAGGGCAGAGAATTGTTGTGATTGTGACGGTTGAAATTGTTGACAAGTTTTGCCATGTATAATATTTATTTAATTATATTTCATCAATGATTTCCTTGATTTATCGATTAATATGTATGATACATAACATTTGCTTGCAATTTATTTTATTTAAAAATTTAGGTGTAAATTATTTTTATATAAAATGATTAATATTATCATTGATGCGATCAAACGTGGCATCAAGATTAGTGGCAGTCATGGTACCTAAAGCAAAGGACAACAACAAACAACAAAACAAACTTGTTAGTTCAAAATGTCTCACCACACTCTCACTCTCGATTTTACCTCACACTTGGTTTCACAAGTGTTGAAAGCCGGCTTGTACTTCGTGAGTGATTGAGGGTCAGTCTACTCTTGTCCGGAATGGATTTTCGTTTGAGTTGACTCAAAGAAAATTTATTTACGGACTTGAACCAACAAGATACAACGAATTCATAAAAGAGAAAAGCATACAACAAATATTTAACACGAATGAACGAACACAAAGACTAACTAACAATCTAGTAGATGAGTACTAGTTTGCCAATTAGTATTGGAACCAACGAAATTGAAACTAAGGAACCACAAAAGGAAACTAAGAAATCTGAAATTTGAGCTTAAATATGTTGTGTGAACAGTAACAATGATGACGTGGCAGCACGTAATTGGTTGCGATTTCTAACAATTTTTTTTTTATTGTCCAATTTCAAGTCGTAGTCAATTTACAATTTAGGAATTGGTGGAATTTGTTTTAAGGAGGAAAATTCAAACAAGTCTTGAAGACTTTTCAAATTCAAGTTTTCAAGACTTTGACTTTCTTGTACTTATCCTTATAACATGGACCCTTGTTTTATGGAAAGTTGTTGGAAAGTGGTTGAGATGTGATTGACTATTTGATGAGTGATGAGACGTCTTTCAAGACTAACAAAGCTTCAACCCTTTTTTCATTCACCTTTATAGATCTAATGTTCACTTTATATTAACAAGCTATGAAGGTTGTGAAGAACTTCAAGAACAACATCAACAATCACCAAGAACAACCAACAGGAATCTCCAAAAATACCACAATTTTCACACGGCCAACTTCTAATTTCACAATACAATACCTTCAACACTTGGCCAAGACAACTAAAATTTCAATAAAATGGTTCTTAGGCCACCAATGAACAAAAATATCACGTGGCCAAGCTTAGAACAACAACAAGATGAAGACCACAAGGTCAAAACAGTCCACCACAACAATGTTTCAATAACAATTCGGCCAAGCCTTTTGTTCACGAAAACAACACCAACAATGTAAGCTCAAACTTAGATTTAGACTTAAGAGTGTTAGAGATAAAGAAAACTAACACTAGAAACAACAAAATAAGTAAAAATCTCGGCCAAGACACAACAATAACACAATTTCGGCCAAGAACACAAAATGGACAGATTTGCTTCTTTTTGATTTTTCAGTTTTCTAACACTTTTTTTTAAATTTCTATCAAGCAAGCCCAAGATTGATCTTGTAGGAACAAGATCAAGCCATGCTCTGATACCAAATGATACGAGAAAAACAACGAAAATACGAAATCAGTCGAAAGACAGTCTACAAAATGGAAGAAATCCGTGAACCCTTTTGGAGATAAGTCTCGGCTTTTCAAGAACACAATAACAAGAAGATAACAAGGTATTTATTACATCAAATCAGTGGACAACAAACTAGATTAAAAACATAAGATGATGAACAAGAATACACAAGATTCGGATTTAGCAATAACAACAAGAACACAAGATTACAACACAAACACTAAATAAGATTACAAGAAGGTAAAAGGATAAATAGTTAGACAAATTGAAGATATAATTTTAAAAACCCAAAAGCCTATTCCACTTTTAGACCTTACCTTTAACATCACACACAACAAATACCTAACTCTTACGTTGGCACAAGAGTGACCTCAATCTCCCAAGCATCCAACGTTTCCAAGCTTGAGTCCAAGACGAGTGAATCCATACTCAATGTTGATTTCCCTAGTTACAAGTTTCGTCCATGGGGGCCTTTCTCACAAGAGAGAGAGTTTCAAGTGTTACAACTTCAATATTCAACAAAAACTATTGACTAAAACCCTACATCATTCTATTTATAGTGTATTACAAATAATAGGTAAAATAACCAAAAGGTTCTTTTAATGAAATGTGACCAAGGGCGCCCTTGGAGTGCAAGTTTAGGGTCGGTTTTGGTGTGATCCAAGGTCTTCTCCACACTTCACTTAGATGCTTTATTGGACGGGTCCAATTCATTCTCACATACGTGCATCCTCGTGGTTGTACCCGTATCATTAAGATTACAACTTCATTGTGTCTAACTATGTATCTTTGTTTCTTGTTCTAGTTTCGGATTTCCCTTGTATTGTTGTAAAACTCGTAGGTTCTAGTTGTTGTAGCCTTGTTATTCTTCATTGTATTGTGCTAATATAACTTGTTAGTTGGTTGTTTTGGGGTGTTAACACTCGTTGTTCTGTCTGTTCTTGTTATAAGTAGCGAATCTGAGAGTGGTCACCAAAATAGTCTTGGGTTTCCTCAACTTGTGAACTGTTTTGGTGTATGTTTTCTTGTGTTCTTGGTCATCCTTGTATCAAGTCGCCGGGGATTGAAGGAAGAATTTTGCAGAACTGTTGGTTGGGAGAGAGTTGAGAAAAGCTGTCGAGAGGGAGAAAGAGGAGAGAGACTGATTGATTTGGATTGAAGAGAGGTGTGGGTTGATTTGTATTTTTGAAAAGATTAGAAAGTTTTGAAAATATTAATAAGTTCATAATTAACTTAATCAAGTTTTCTAATAATGTTTGACCCTTTAAGTTGGTCAATGTCACCAATCCTCATTCAAGACTTAAAAGACACTTTTCCTTCAATTTTCTCATGATACTAGCATAAATAAAGGTACATAAAAAATTTACCTAGGATGTACAAAAGAAAATAAACATGTACAAGGATTTTTGGAATATGGGACGAAATTAATGTGTTGAGGCCATTTTCTGAATGTATCTATCTCTAACTCTAGATGAATTGAAGTCATGTACTTATCTCAACACCTTTTTACGAAATTACGAGATGATATATATGTGGAGATTTCCGTTTAGGATAATTAAAGGTCAAGTTGACTCGACAAATCTGAGATGAAAAAGGTTAAGAAACTGAAAAGGATGCTGTGATAATTAAAGCACAAAAGATGAACCTATTTGAAATGAATTGATGAGGGTTCTCGATGGTTACAATTTTGAGAAAAAGGAAGCGATATAATCTACAAAATTAAGCTACATAATAAAAATATTTAACAGAAAACAACATTTTTTTCATTTCCATTGGTTGGCAACAATGTCAGCGAGATCAACCACCCTCTGTGAGTAACCCCATTCATTGTCATACCAAGCAATAACCTTAACCATGTCATCTCCCATGACCATGGTAAGTGAAGCATCCACAGTTGATGAAACATCAGAGCACCTAAAGTCGACTGAAACGAGGGGTTCATCGCAGACGGAGAGAATGCCAGCAAGCTCCTTATCAGCAGACTCCCTGAATGCAGCATTCACTTCCTCTGCAAATGTCTTCTTGGATACTTGAACGACGAGGTCCACGACCGAGACATTGGGGGTTGGCACACGCAAGGCAATGCCGTTGAGCTTCCCTTTTAGACTTGGAAGGACAAGGGCCACAGCCTTAGCTGCACCAGTTGAAGTTGGTACAATGTTAAGAGCTGCAGCTCTTGCACGTCTAAGGTCCCTGTGGCTTGCATCAAGAAGCCTTTGGTCACCAGTGTAGGAGTGTGTAGTTGTCATGGTGCCCTTGATTATGCCTAGAAGAGCAAAATGATTAGTTTTCTACATCTAGTGAATATCTTCTTCTTTGCAATATATATATATATATATATATATATATATATAAAAGGAAGTGTTTGTGTATATTTTACCGAATTTTTGGTCAAGGACTTTGACAAAAGGAGCAAGACAGTTGGTGGTGCACGAAGCATTGCTAATGATGGGCTCATCAGGGCTGTAAAGGTCTGCATTGACACCAACAACATAGGTAGGAATATCACCCTTTCCGGGGGCAGTGATTAGCACTTTCTTAGCTCCAGCTTGGATGTGCTTCCCAGCACCCTCTCTGTCCACAAAAACTCCGGTACCTTCGATCACCAAGTCAACTCCAAGATCCCTGGGGACGACTATATATGTTAGTGTTGAGCATACAACAATAATGATTAGTGTTGAGAATATAAGAATAATGACCCTGTGGTGGTGAAGAAAAAAACGACTTACTTCCAGGGGAGATTGATGGGGTTGCGGTCGGAGACGACTTTGATGACCTTTCCATCAACAGAGATGCCATCAGTACCAACAGGCTTGACGTCAGCGTCAAAGATGCCAAGGGTAGAGTCGTACTTGAGGAGGTGAGAGGCTTGCTTGACACCGCCAGAGTCATTGATGGCAATGACTTCTAGGGGAGAGTCCTTCCTGCCATGCCAGCACCTCAAGAAATTCCTTCCGATCCTTCCAAATCCGTTGATGGCTACCTTCAATTTTGCCTCCACTACTCTCCCCTTGTTCTTTCCTCCACCAATCTACGTTTTATCCAACTCATTAACTCCAAGCGTACCATCAAACAATAACAACAGATGAACAAGAGTATCACGATCCGTGGTAATTTTATATATTGAACTTCTGAAAATGTTGTAACGAAATTGTGTCGCAGTAGTACTGAATATCTTCAATTGGAAACCACGCACATACGTTGAAGGAATGATTTTCTGTCTAGGCGGACCTACGTATAGAGTAGTGGGTGCATGTGCACCCACTAGCCTC
>NC_061112.1:126958-129509 GCF_002878395.1 Capsicum annuum
ATTGACACACACATTATTTATGTATTTTTAATTTTATTTCAAAAATACAAGCTCCCCTCCAATTTCAAAAGATAAATTCCCCCTATCTTATACTATATAATGTTTAATTTACTTTTATTTTTAATCATTGACTTATTTTCTATTTAAAAATTAGCAATTTAAAATTTGAAATAGGCTTAAATCCAACGTTTTCTCATAACAACCATTTAGCAAACAAATCTTTCAGATTTTCTATTTTTCAAAAACTCTCTATTATTGTTTAAAATATAAAAGTGTATCAAATCAACTGTAGTGAATAACACTCTTTTGTCATATTAAACCAAATTAATGATATTTAATAATATTAAGTTTTCAAAGAATTATATGTTAAATTTTGACACTATCAATTATTATGTTTAAATATAAAAGTGCACCCGTAAAACTCAAATCTCACCTCCGCTACTAGAGTACTATGTTTGATATTTGGAACAAACATATAGTTGCACACGTACATTTGAAAAATAAGTTGCACCAATAGTTGCCCACGTAGGCTTGAAAGATAACTGCAGGCAATTAGTACGCTCGAAAAATAAGGCAGGGTGCTAGAATAGGTAGTAAGTATGGAATAACTTACAACAGAGTTATGGAAAGCAACAAAAGAGAGCAAGTCATCGTTAGCTTTCTTTCCGAATGGAAGGGCAAATGAGGTGCGAAGCCCAGTGAACTCTGAGAATGATCTTTTGTTGGTGACGTGGAGAGAAGAATTGGCTACTGATAAAGCAGCCGAAGCCATTGTGTGTTATCTATTCACAAGCTAGCACAACTGTCAGTATATTTAGTGAAGATAGGATGGAGTGGATGAGATTACGGATCATAGATAGCCTCTCACTCATTCTATGGCTCTCGTTTGCTACTACCACCACCTTATTATTAAAGATGAAAATATTTGTTCTGCTCAATGCGTAGTAAACTTTTTACCTCATTATAAATACGTTTTTAAAGATTATCAATCAACGATGTTAAATAGGGTTTACGTGTAGTCAGTCAATTGCGATCAAAACTTATTTGAACTCTATCTACATAAATTATACATATATAGAAACGTGAAGAAGCATGTATGTGATTTTACTATATTATCCCTTTTTAGTTATTATATGTCATTTAAAGTAAAATAGATATATCTGCAGCTGTTTCAATTGTAATTTCACTTTATCACCTTTAATTAATTGTTATAAGTCATCTAAGTATTAAAAAAATTTATTTAATAAAACATAAAATAAAAATAAAATAATAAACTAACTCTTGATATTTTAAATTACTTGACATCTTATATGAGGTTCGCTTAAATTTTTTCACAAATATTTTTTCTAGCAATTTTGTTATATCACTTTGTATTAGTTATTATGATTCATTTAATACATGTTTGATTCGTTACATCATGATAATTGATTGAGTCTTATGTATTAGAAAATTAATCGTGTTTAATAGAAAAAGTAAAATAGACATTTATGACATGTCTACTTCAGTTGTACGTTTTAATAGCAATATCACCCCTAATTAATTATTATAACTCATCTAAGCATTAAAATTTTAATAATATTTAATAAAAAAATAGACATAAATTAACTGTTGTTGTTTTAAATTAACTTGACATCTTATATAAGACTCAATTAAATTTTTTTCACAAATATATAGCAATTTTGTTATGTCACTTCTAATTAGTTATTATGACTCATTTAACACATGTTTGATTCGCTACATCGTGATATTTGGTTGGGTCTTACGTATTAGAAAATTAATCATGTTTAATAGAAAAAGTAAAATACATATTTATGACATGTCTACTCAGCTGTTTCAATCGTAATTTTATTTTAAAACCCCAAACTAATTATTATAACTCATCTAAGCATTAAAAATTTAATAATATTTAATAAAAAAGAAAAAATACACATAAATTAACTCTTGTTGTTTTAAATTAACTTGACATCTGTAACGCCCTGCATTTCGGGCTATAATATAGAACATGATTTCGATGCGTTGATAATCCCGAAGCCATAAATTCCTATGTCAATACGGCATGTTAATTATTTGTGTGGCATGTGAATCCATTCAAGCTTGAATTTAGACCATAGAGGTCCTTCAACTCATGGACGAGTTGAAACTATTTCGATCGACTAAATTTTAGTGGATGTTGTACAGAGTGTTAGCTTCCATCGACTATAACTCTCTGTATATGTCGAATTAGGAAGCCTACTATGTGTCAAATGATAGGTATTTGAGTTAGCTTTCCAACGATACCAATTTGGCTAAAATTCGACACCCGATCAAGAAGTTATGGCCTTTCAAAGTGGTATGCATCGCCTAACCAATCGCCCATGGCCACTGGAAAGCATAGGCAATAGCCTAGACGGCGCCTATGTAAACACAGGCGATAGCCTAGGCGGCGCCTATGTAAACATAGGCGATAGCCTAGGTGGTGCCTATGTGAACATAATGGGATGGGCGGTGCCTATGTAAAGAATTCAAGTGACTTAAACACTCCATTTTGGGGACAAAGTGGTCCTTTTCCACC
>NC_061112.1:132509-151016 GCF_002878395.1 Capsicum annuum
TTAACTATATTTTGTAAAAATATTATGTTTCTTTTTGATATCTCTGTGTGCCAGTACTTTTGTGCTGACCCCCTTCCCTCTCCAACCTCTCAGGTTCAGAGGCCCAGTCTAGGGGTCAAGAGAATCAGTAGATCATTCAGACAGAGTTGCAGAGACAAGTAGTGAGCCTTCTATGTTTCGGAAGGCCTTAAGTCCTGCAGTCATTTTATCTTATATTCAGTTTTGGGGTCTACTGGGGGCCTTGTCCCAGTTTATATACGGTTACTTGACTCAGTCATTTGTTAGAGATTTTCGCAGACAGTTGTTTAGAGGTTAATTGATGTTGGGGGAACCTTATCTCCCCGTTATTGTTTCTTTTCATATTTATGACCATGTTTCTGAATTATTGTGTTTTTTTTGCATTACTTTGATCATATGAACTAGGTGCATGATTACCAGACAGATAGGGGTGTTTCGGGCCTCCATGGTTTGAAATGCTAGTCACGGCCAGACCTTGATTCGAATCGTGACAAACTTGGTATCAAAGCACGCTCATGGTCCCTGGGTGTCTGCAAAATTGCATCGGGTAGAGTCCTGTTTATGGGTGTGTAGCATGCCACACTTATAAGCAGGGGGCTACTAGGCGTTTAGGAAATGTTTTCCTTCTTTGTGATTTAGTTCGTGCTTCAAAGTTTGAACTGTCCCCTAATCAATAATCACTTGTGTTTCAGAAACACAGTTATGCCTCCACGTCGTATCATCGTTCAGAATGCTCAGGCAGATGAGGTTCGTCCCACCCATGGGATGCGGACCTGTAACAGGGCTCACACTCCAAAATTTATCCCTACTCTGAGAGTCCCTCCAGTCCCGACCAGTCCACCTCGGGCTTCGCGAACTAATGCCAACCGTCCCCCAACTGCTCAGGGAGATATCTCAAATGCAGAATTTAGACGGTCCATTCATATGCTGACACAATTGGTAGCTAACCAGGCTCAACAATCAGAAGATGTTGGGTTTGCATCTATTACGTCTGAGGCTACTAGAGTCGGACATTTTATGAAGATGAACCCACCGAAATTCACTGGCACCAAGGTGGAGGAAGATCTACAAGTGTTCGTGGATGAAATGGAAAAGATCTTTAAGGTGATGCACGTGGATAAGGTTGAAGGGGTGGAGCTAGCAACCTATCAGCTCAAGGACGTTGTGAATCAGTGGTATGCCGACTGGGAAGATGCAAAAGATGAAAGTGCTGAGCCCACAGTTTTGGGCAAATTTGTGGAAACTTTCCTTGATCGATTCTTTCCTCTGGAGTTAAGGAAGACCAAAGCAGAAGAGTTTATAAATATGAAGCAGGGCAGTATGAGTGTCCAGGAGTATACTTTGAAGTTTAATAAACTAGCCCGCTATGCACCAGAGTTGACTAGTAATATGAGAGCCCGGATGAGGAAATTTGCATCTGGCCTTGCTGATAACCTGGTACTTGAGTGCCAGGGGGCTATGTTGAATAAAGAGTTAGACTTTGGTCGACTGACCGTTCATATGCAGCAAGTGGAAGAGAAAAAGAAAAAGATTATTGAATCTAGAGAGAAAGACAGACAGGTTAAGACAGCTAGATCTACAGACCAACACTAGAGTCAGCTGCAGAGTGTTAATTGGGGTAATAAGTGGTCAAAGAAAAAGAAGTTTTGGAATAATGCACAGTCAGCAGCCAGCACCCCAGTACCCAGACCATTGACAGACAGACAAACTCAGAGTTTTCAGACTCCTCGTGGATCCAAAGCTCTAGGTACATAGTCTTAGGGCGCTGTGGCCCAGCAGCATCGTACTTATCCGCGGTGCGAGGTTTGCGGAAGGAATCATCTAGAAAAGTGCTGGTTTGAGGGGAGAAACTGCTATACTTGTGGCAAAGTGGGTTACCTTCAGAGAGATTGTCCTTCTGCTGGAGGAAATGTAGGGGGGCTAAGTCCCAAGCTACCTCCACAACTTCTTTTCCTAAGGGTGCCCCTTCAGCTGTCTGGAGCGGTCGCAACTGGTTATATTCTTTGACTAACCGCCAGGAGGCGGAAGCTTCACCAGATGTTGTCACCGGTATGTTACAAATCTTTTCTCGTGATGTTTATGTATTGCTTGATCCCAGGTCTACTTTCGGGTTTGAGCCCAAAGTTATTGTAGAACCCTTATCTGTTTCTACTCCTGTAGGTGATTCTGTTGTTGCTAGAAGGGTGTATAGAAATTATGTCGTGTCTATTCATAGTAGGAAAACTGTGGCAGACCTTATAGAACTAGATATGATAGATTTTGATGCCATTCGTGGGATGGAATGGCTTCATTCGTGTTATGACACCCTTGATTGCAGAACTCGAAAGGTCACTTTTTCTTTCCCGAATGAGACACCAATTGTATGGGCAGGGAGTTCTATGGAACCTAGAGGTCACTTTATCTCTTATTTTAGAGCCCGAAAGCTTATCTCCAAAGGTTGTATGCATCATCTAATCTGAGTAAAAGATTTAAAAGTTGAAAACCTTCCTCTGCAGTCAGTCCCTGTAGTGAATGAATTCCCAGAAGTCTTTCCCGAAGATCTCCCAGGGATACCCTTTGATAGGAAGATAGATTTTGGCATTGATATGTTGCCAGACACTTGTCCTATTTCTATTCCGCCATATAGAATGGCTCCCGTGGAACTAAAGGAGTTAAAGGAACAACTTGCAGACCTCCTAGACAAAGGTTTTATTCGTCCTAGTGTTTCCCTATGGGGTACACCCGTGCTCTTCGTGCGAAAGAAGGATGGGTCCATTCAGTTGTACATAGACTACCGTCAGTTGAATAAGGTCATGATTAATAATAAATATCCTCTTCCTAGGATTGACGACCTTTTTGACTAGCTTCAGGGTGCCAAGTGTTTTTTAAAAATAAACCTTCGTTCGGGTTATCATCAGTTGAAATTTAGGGAGTCAGACATACCCAAGACAGTCTTTCGAACCCGATATGGTCACTACAAATTTCTAGTCATGTCCTTCGGGTTGACTAACGCCCCTGCAGCCTTCATGGATATTATGAATAGAGTGTTCTATCAGTTTCTTGACTTGTTCGTCATTATGTTTATTGATGATATTCTGATCTATTCTAAGAGTAAAGAGGATCACGCCAATCACCTCCGAATTATTCTTCAAACCCTTAAGGATCATCAGCTGTATGCCAAATTTTCTAAGTGTGAATTCTGGTTAGACGCTATTACCTTCCTGGGGCATATTATGTCTAGTGACGGGATAAGAGTGGATCCCCAGAAAGTTGAAGCAGTGAGAAAATGGCCCAGACCCACGACTCTAACCGATATTCAGAGCTTTTTAGGTTTGGCAGGGTATTACAGAAGGTTCGTAGAGAGTTTTTCTTCCATAGTTGCTCTGCTTACTAAACTGACTCAGAAAAATATGAAGTTTGTGTGGTCTGACTTGTGTGAAAATAGTTTTAAGAAGTTGAAGGACAGACTGACTACTGCTCCTGTTTTGACCCTTCCCGAGGGTGTAGATAATTTTGTGGTTTATTGTGATGCATCCCGTATGGGACTTGGTTGTGTATTGATGCAGCGTGGTAAGGTAATAGCTTATGCATCTAGGCACTTAAAGGTGCATGAGTGCAATTATCCCACTCATGACTTAGAGTTAGCAGATGTGGTATTTGCACTTAGAATCTAGAGGCACTATCTTTATGGAGTGCATGTTGATATTTATACTGACCATAAGAGTTTGCAGTATGTTTTCTCACAGAAAGAATTGAACCTCAGGCAGAGATGTTGGATGGAGCTTTTGAAAAACTATGATATGAGTCTGCATTACCATCCGGGAAAGGCAAATATTGTAGCCGACGCCCTCAGCAGGTTGTCTATGGGCAACCTTTCTCATGTAGAAGAAGGAAAGAAAGAGATGGTGAAGGATATTCACCACCTTGCAAATCTGGAAGTGCGACTCTTAGATTCCAAAGATGGAAAGGTGATTGTTCATGAGTTAGCTAAGTCATCCTTTTATGCTGATGTTAAGGAGAAGCAGGTTGAAGATCCCATCTTGATGCAAATCAAGAAAGATATGGGTCAACAAAAGTTTATGTCGTTTAAAATTGGAGATGATGGTATTCTGAGATTTCAGGGTACGTTGTGCATTTCGAATCTTGATGGGCTACGGGAAAGAATCCTTAATGAGGCGCACACCTCGAGGTATGTTATTCACCCAGTCTCTACTAAGATGTACCATGATCTGAAAACCTTGTATTAGTGGAATAACATGAAACGTGATGTAGCTGATTTTGTATCCAAGTGTTTGAACTGTCAACAAGTGAAGGTAGAACACATGAGGCCAGGTGGTACTTCCCAAGAGATAGCCCTTCCTTTATGGAAATAGGAGATGATAAACATGGACTTCATTACATGACTTCCGAGATCCCAAAACCAGTATGATTCTATATGGGTGATTGTAGATCGATTGACAAAGTCAGCCCACTTTTTGCCTATGAGGACTAATTATTCGGGAGAGGTTTATGCTAAGATTTACATTGAGGAGATAGTTCGATTGCATGGGGCATCAGTGTCCATTATATCCGATAGAGGTACGCTGTTTTCATCTCAGTTCTGGAGATCTTTTCAGAAGGGTTTAGGTACACAAGTGAATTTGAGCACAGCTTTCCACCCTCAGACGGATGGGCAAGCTGAGCGTACCATTCAGACCCTCGAAGATATGTTGAGGGCATACGTCATTGATTTTAAAGGTAGTTGGGTAGATCACCTGCCACTGGTCGAATTCGCTTACAATAATACTTACCATGCCAGCATCAAGATAGCTCCTTTTGAGGCTTTGTATGGAAGAAGATGTAGGTCTCTGATAGGATGGTATGAAGTGGGTGAGACTCAGTTGTATGGGCCTGATCTTGTTCATCAGGTGATGAAGAAAGTGAAGATCATTAAAGAATGACTTAAGACTGCTCAGAGTCGTCAGAAGTTCTATGTCGATGTTTGGAGGAGAGAACTACAGTTTGAAACTGGTGATTGGGTATTTCTCAAGTTTTCTCCTATGAAAAGAGTTATGCGGTTTGGAAAAAGGGGTAAATTGAGCCCTCGCTATGTAAGGCCATATCAGATTCTGAGAAAGATTGGTACAGTTATTTATGAGCTAGAATTGCCTGCAAGTTTGGGTTTCGTTCATTCGGTATTCCATGTATCCATGTTGAAGAAATGCATTGGAGATTATTTTATGGTATTGCTAGTAGAGGGTATCAAAGTGATAGACTCCTTGTCTTACGAAGAAGAGCCCATTGAAATTTTAGATCGCCAAGTTTGAAAGCTGAGGAGCAAAGAGATAGCCTCAGTAAAGGTACTATGGAGGAATCAGAAAGTCGAAGAAGCCACTTGGGAGTTAGAAGATGACATGAGAATTAGATATCCCAATTTGTTTGCTTAGATGGAGGATGAAACAAAAGGTACTATTCCTATCTTATCATTCCTAGTCCTTTATTATGCTTGAAATTGTGTCCGTCTGTGTCCCGCATCATAATTCGGGGATGAATGATCCTAAGGGAGGGATAATATAACGCCCCGCATTTTGGGCTACAATATAGACCATGATTTTAATGCGTTGATAATCCCGAAGCCATAAAATCCTATGCCAATACGGCATGTTAATTATTTGTGTAGCATGTGAATTCATTCAAGCTTGAATTTAGACCATAGAGGTCTTTCAACTCATGGACGAGTTGAAACTATTTCGATCGACTAAGTTTTAGTGGACGTTGTAAAGAGTGTTAGCTTCCATTGACCATAACTCTCTGTATATGTCAAATTAGGAAGCCTACTATGTGTCAAATGGTAGGTATTTGAGTTAGCTTTCCAACGATACCAATTTGGCTAAAATCCGACACCCAAGCAAGAAGTTATGGCCTTTCAAAGTGATATGCGTCGCCTAACCAATCGGCCATGGCCACTGGAAAGCATAGGCAATAGCCTAGGCGGCGCCTATGTAAACACAGGCGATAGCCTAGGCGGCGCCTATGTGAACATAGTCAATGGAATGAGCGGCGCCTATGTAAAGAATTCGAGTGACTTAAACACTCCATTTTGGGGACAAAGTGGTCCTTTTCCACCCTTACTTAGCCCTAAAATACGAAATTCTGTTCCAAGGACCCCAAAATACACCTCCATTCATCAAAAGTGCTCAAAGATTCTCCTTAAGGTTTCAAAATAAAAATCCAAATAGTTCAAGATTCGACCGTAGGTTTTCAAAGATAATTACATATTTGGAATCACCAATCTGCAAGCTTCAAGAAACATCTATTATCTTTGGAAATAAAGGTACGTGGGGTTATCCTAAAATTTCATGGGTGTAGTTTTTATGAACATGCATGCTTTTAAATGGGGGTTTTCAATCAAATGCTAATAACTTGCTTTCAATATGATTTCTAAGTCATTTTTCTTTATGTCATGGGAATTGTTTACCTATATACTTCAATGATTGAAACCATGCATATGTGATTTGAGATTTTCCATAAAAGTTTGATAAATATGAATGATAAATTGCTTTCAAATTCCCATGATAATGTCTTGATACCCCATATCATATTGTGATCAACAAAAGAGAGCATGAATTTAAAATAAATATTGTTCACCACTTGTAAATGATGAAGCACCTTGGTTTTTACATGATTATGCATATGTGGAAGTGATATTGAGGATTTGCAAGTCGGGTATGACGATACCCTACAGAACATGATATGTAATTGAATCAGATAAAATTTGAATGCATTGATTTTACATGAGAAAGGTGAATGCTCAAAGAAGGCGTTTGAGAGTAAGGGCTCATCGCTGGAAAACATGTTTGCCGACACGAAATTTTGGTACCAGGCTAAGTGATCTTGTGTACTTGACTTCATGTCATTCCCAAATTGGGACTATAGGTAGGAGCCCGGGCTAAGTGATCTTGGGCACTACCAGTGGGTTGAGACACCATGCTTTGTGGTCTTGAGTGTCTCTCCCTCACTTATACTCTAATCTCGATGGCAACCGAGGTTAGATAGTTGGTGTAAATTATGTAGGGTATTCCACCTAGCTCAATTGCATTTCATTGTTATTGAGAAACTATTGCATTACACCTATGTGTTTTCAAATGATTTGATACGAAATTGCTTTATAATGACTCTTAACTATATTTTGTAAAAATATTATGTTTTGTTTTGATATCTCTACATGCCAGTACTTTTGTGCTGACCCCCTCCCTTCTCCAACCTCTCAGGTTCAGAGGCCCAGTCTAGGGGTCAAGAGAATCAGTAGATCATTCAGACTGAGTTGCAGAGACAAGTGGTGAGCCTTTTATGTTTCGAAAGGTCTTATGTCCTGCAGTCCTTTTATCTTATATTCAGTTTTGGGGTCTAATGGGGGCCTTGTCCCAGTGTATATACGGTTACTTGACTCAGTCATTTGTTAGAGATTTTCGCAGACAGTTGTTTAGAGGTTAATTGATGCTGGGGGAACCTTATCTCCCCGTTATTATTTGTTTTCATATTTATGACCATGTTTCTGAATTATTGTGTTTCTTCCGCATTACTTTGATCATATGAACTAGGTGCATGATTACCAGACAGATAGGGGTGTTTCGGGCCTTCATGGTTCGAAATGCTCGTCACGGCCAGGCCCTGGTTCGGGTCGTGAAAACATCTTATATGAAACTCACTTAAATTTTTTCACAAGTATTTTTGTAGCAATTTTGCTATGTCACTTTTAATTAGTTATTATGAGTCATTTAAGACATGTCTGCTTCACTACTTCAATCGTGATATATGATTAACTTTCAAAATTATCTCAGTGTTAGTTAAACTAGAATAGAAAAAAAAGTATTATAAATCACAATAATTTAAAACTTAAACTATTTTAAAAATACAATTGACAATTAATGTCATAAAATTTTTGACTAGGAGAGTATTATAGATTACAATAGCTAACAACTTAAAATAGTAAATTACAATGTCAAAAAAGTGTTATAAATTATAATAACTAACAACTTAAATTATCTAAAAGCAAATTAAAAATATGATTAATTATCTAAATTTTATTTACATCATAAAAATTGAGATAAGAAGATAACATATATTAGGCCCGTGCTAGCACGGGCTGCTGGGTATCTAGTATATATAGAAGAGTGGAGGAAGCACATGAAGGTCTACTTCCTCCGTGATTTTACTATATCATCTCTAATTAATTATTATATGTCATTTACGTATCTAAAAATTAATAATATTTAATAAAAAATAAAATGGACATTTATGACATGTTTGTTTTAGCTGTTTCAATCATAATTTTAATATTTCACCCGTAATTAATTATTTAAAAAATTAATAATATTCAATAAAAAGGGTAAAATAGATTAAAAAAAAATTAACTATTGATGTTTTAAATTAACTTGACATGTTATATGAGACCCACTTAAAAAAAATCACATCTATTTTTTATAGTAATTTTTGTATCACTTCTAAAAGTTATTATGAGTAATTTAAGACATGTTAGTTTCGATATTTTAACCGTGATATTTGGTTGACTGTCCAAATTATATGTGTGACTTAAATTGTAAAAGAAAAAGTATTATAAATCACAATAATTAAAGACTTAAATTATTTTTAAAATATAATTGACTATCATTGGCACAAAAGTTTGGACAAAGAGAGTATTATCTATAAACTTTACCTATAATTTATTTTATATCTATAATATATTAAAAGTATGAAAAACCTTAGAAATATGATTTGAACTTTTTGTCTCTCATTAAAAGTCTCTGTAATAGATAAAATTATCTTTTCACCTTTTTTCTAATATTAAATATTAACTACAATGAATTTATTTCAAATTAAAAAAAGAACAAGAAACCCTTTTCCAAATAAAATAGGTTTGGCCCAAAAAACTAGGCTATTTATATGACTTACTAAAAATAGGTAAAAGTGAAGTTACGAAGAAACCATCTATGAATAGAACATAAAGACTTCACATTGAAATAACAATAAATATCGAAAGTATCTTGGATGACTTCTAATCAAACTACGTAGGAGTTGCAGAAGCTGTGCCAGAGCATGCATCACGTATGAGTTACGAGGGAAATCTCATTGTCTATGAGTTTATATATATCTATTATTTTTTTTGGTGCAGATCATATATGTCTATGGTAAAGGTGAATTTGATACTTTTTTTTTTCTTTTTTTAATTTAGATATATAATTTTTTTTATTGAGAGATTCAAGTGTGAGTATAAGCAAATATACTGGTGTGAAAGTTTTTATTGACATCCTTAATAATTGTTGATATTTCATTAGCAAATTAATTATTTACTTGACTTTTGTAGTTTATTTTTTCTATCGTTAAGGTAATTTACCGTTCGTTTGTTTGTTGATGAACAAAGTAAAGTTTGCTTGAGCATTCTATTAGCAAAAGCAAAATGAGTGTCGAAGATTAACATTTTATTGAATATTTGGTACGTTACTATTTAAATTTTTTTTATTCTCTCTTTTTTCTTCATAAACATTCTTGTATTCTTCTATTCATTGGATCGATTTATACATATGAATTTGTTGAAGTTTCAAGTCATCAAAAAACATAACAAGGGGTAGAAGCGTTGCTTTAAGCTGGTAAGCTAATCAGACTTTTGATTTTCAATTTTCAACAATGATTTTTTTTTCAAAACTTCTTTTAACATTGTATTTATGTTTTGAAAAAATTACGAACTTAAATCATTCGGCCATCTAATTTATAAAATATGTACAAAATGGGATGTGGTTCACCTCGAGTACACTTTTGTGTCCAGTTTGTCATGTGCAATCCTAATCTTATTACACTTGTGCTCTATTAAATCGAACGGTCAAAAAAGACTTTACTAAAACATCTACTAAACCATAGTTAAATTAAGAATTATGTAGTTAATCATTATTGACATCATATTTACAAGGTAGAAAAAGGTATATTTCACATGTACCTCATATTTATTTGCAATAAGATATACCTTTACATATGTCATATATACATAAAACATGTTTCTCCATATTATTTCATGTAGTATTTTAAATATTTTATAAATTAATTAAGGAGTTCTAAAATATATGATTAGAAAAATATATAATAAAAAATACTTAGAAAAATTAATAACTAAGGAGTCCTAAAATATATGGTAAGAAATAATATATTTTAAACAAAATTATTATTTACCAAATGTTCAATTAAAGAATTGAGAAAATAGACTCTCAGATGGCATCCGTCTTAATTCATGGACATTTTTTACCTAATAATATTTACCTTTAGAAAATTTATTTAAATTTTTTATATTAGGTTCGAACTTGGTAGATGTCATGCGAAAACTAATATAATTGCAAATTATGAAGACGGCGACAAAGAAAAGCATACTTAAAAATATATTATTGATAGGTTTGGTCGATTCACCTACTTACGAAAAGCTAATATAAAGAAATAAAATAAAGCAAGCTATGAGGAAAATCACTTTGATAACTATATTTTGAATATTACTGTGTTTCGATATGAGAAGAGGAATCTTCAACTTATATAATTACAAAATTTTTTCTCTAAACAAGAAATAAACCAAATATGATTGAGTTTTTTTTTTTTTTTTTTAGAAAATGTAAAAGTAATTATTATTATTTTTATTTTTCTTTCAAAAAAGTAAAACTTAAATTTGATAAAAAAAAATCAAGCAAAAGCCTTTAATATTTTATCCGTCACTGAAAGGCTATGCAATAGGGCAAATATCACATCACAACATAAACAAGATTTGAGTTCAACCATGAAGCAGCAAACAAAAGAGAGAGTATATCACAAAAACAAGGTACAAGTTGTAAAACATGAAGTATAAACTACTCTAGCATACCACTACCGCCCATTGTTACTAAGTAGTAAGTTCCAATAAGACCCTTGATTAGAATCCTTAGTCATATTTAATCAAGACCCTATAACTAACAAAACTCAGCTCATAATTAAGATAAGTGAAAGTTTTCAACTTTTTCGCTGTGAACAAAAAAAAAGCCAAATATATAGTTAAAGTCCTTGTTTAATTTAGGTAAAAAATTATAATATGTAATATTTCTAAATTAATTAGAATTTCACCATAAAGGCATAAATAGAAAATCTAAAATATATTATAAAAGGTATTATGAGAATTAATAATTAAGGAATCCCACAATTCTTTTTAACTAATTTTTTGCACACAATTTATTTAGATTTATACATAGACTCGTAAGACTCCTGGAATATCTGGAAAGGAAGATTAGAAAAAAAAATTCTAAAATATATGAAAGGGAACGTTAATATTTAGGTGAATGTAATTTAACTTAATGTAATATTTTTAAGGGGATCTTTCAAAAATAGCAACATGTTGCGATAAAACCCACCTTTCATAGCCACATTTTACATAATTACCATTTATAGCCATTGTATTCAATTTATGCCCGCTGTATTCGATTTTACAAATAGTATGTATTCATATAAAATATGGATACAGTCTCTATTTAGTCGCGCAAAAAAATGGAATTCAATATTTTTAAAAAGAAAAAAATCGCAATCACGCTTATCTCGTTGAAATGAATATTTTCTTGCCTAACACTACCATTATATTTTTTTATATTTTATGTTTTTTACGTTTTTTCTTCTTCTTTTTTCTATTTTTCCTAGTTTTATTTTTTTCATTCTTTTTTTTTTTCTTCTCTCTTTAATCTCTAACTTCTATTTCTCTTTCTTCTTTTCCTTTCTTCTTTGATTTTTTTATTTTCTTTTTTGTACGTATTTTCTTTATTTTTTTTTGTTCTATTTTATATTTTTTGTATTTTCAAATAATATGACTAGTCGAGCACAATTCATGGATGATAACGTAAATACCACAATTATTTATCGTATTTGTAGTCACACCGTCATTTATATTTTGGTATTTATTGATACAGTTATATTTGTATTTTAAAGTTTGCACTTGTATTTATATTTTATAGTTCGCATTTGTATTTATATTTAATAGTTCACACTTGTATTTGTATTTGTTAGTTTGAGCCATCATTTATGTTTTATATAATTCACATTTGTATTTTAAAGAACTATTTTGTATTTGTATTTTATAATTAATTGCATATTATATTGGATTATATTTATATTATGGTTTTATTGTGTTTGTATATTTAGATTATATTTGAATTATACTTGTATTTATATTCTATTTTCTTCATTACCTTTTTATTTTTAAGAAATTATTTTGTATTTGTATTTGTAAGTTGATTGCATATTGTATTTAGTCGTGAATATGTACAATTTATCATTTGTATTTGTATACAAACAAGTAAGTGAATTAATTTTTTTCCTGATTCTAAAATATATAAATATGTAATGTATCATTTGATAAAAATATACCGTTTTGTATTTGTATATCAAAATTATCATTCATATTTGTAAATAAACAAATATCACTTGATACAAATACAATGACAAACAAATGAAGCAAATGATTTTACAAATACAAATACAATATGTATTTGTATATATTGTATTTGTATAAAAAATTGAGTTGTCTTTGTTTGTATCAATAAATACAACTCATATCAATAAATACAATCAAGTATTCGTGGAAAGAAAATCAATCGTTTCTTTTCAATAATTAAAAAATACAAATGATAGTTCACACTTGTATTTGTATGTTATAGATCACATTTATATTTGTATTTTATAGTTCACACTTGTATTTATATGTTATAGTTTGCATTTGTATTTTATAGTTCGCACTTGTATTTATATGTTATAGTTCACATTTGTATTTGTATTTTATTGTTCGCACTTGTATTTGTGTATGCTAGTTTGCACAAATGAAAAGAAGAAGAAAAATTGAAAAAAAAGGGGAAAAAAAAAAGAAGAAGAAATGAGAGAAAAAGAAGGAGGAAAAATGAGAGAAAAAGGAGGAAAAAAAAAAAAAGACAGTAATAGAAAAAAAAAAAAAAAGAAAGAAAAAAAGAAAAAAAATGAAGGAGAAAAAATACCAAAAAAAAAAAAGAAGAAGAAAAAGGGAGAAAAATGAAAAGAAAAAAAATGAATAAAAAATAAAAAGAAAAAAGAAAAAA
Organism: Capsicum annuum; assembly: GCF_002878395.1. NCBI lineage: Eukaryota > Viridiplantae > Streptophyta > Magnoliopsida > Solanales > Solanaceae > Capsicum > Capsicum annuum. The sequence continues at coordinate 145,604 of NC_061112.1, forward strand.
TAAAGAGAAAGCAACAAAAAAAGGAAAGGAAAAACAGAAGAAAAAAAAAAGCTGAAAAGGTTAAAAAAGAAGAAGAGAATAATAGAAAATAAAAAAAGAGAGAAAATACATGAGAAAGGTTATGAATTGTAATTAGGAATAATTAATAGGCAAGAAGGTTATGAATTGTAATTAACTAAAATTTAGATTTTAAGTGGTAATAAAAGTCCAATAATGACTAATCCGGATAATTTTCCCTATTTTTAAATAAAGATATTTGAATTCTAACGTGTATAGTAAAGGAGGGAAAATATTAGCTTAAACAATTTTAATTTCTTCTTCAAATTCAAAGTGAATAAAATATTACAGACTCTATAACTTAAATTTTAGTTATTAAAACATGGAAAAAGGACACTCTATAAAGGACACTCTATAGCACTTTTTTAAAATAAATAGCCCAAGTTTGAAAACTTTTCAAAAAGTGGCCAGTCGGATATACTATTTTCGCTTTATAGTCATTCCTAATTTGAGTCATTTTGGCCTACGTAGTCCATATATAGTCCATATACAATACTGATACAGTCTATATACAATACTAATACAGTATTCAACTTGGGCAATTCGACCCTTTTAAAAATATTTAGTTTTTTTTGTTATAAATTTTTTAACTGATCAAATATTCTGTTTTTTTTTATTATTTAGAAATAATAATTAAATTATATAAAACGATATAACTGTTAAATAGAATATGTATCTATATAAGATATATGTATAAAAATTGTATAGTTCTATCAAATATGTATATGTATAAAATACATATAAAAAATATATAGAAAGTGTATGAAAATTATATAATTGTTGTATAAAACATGTAAAAAAAATGTATAGTTATTGTATAAATTGTGTATCAAAACTGTATAATTTCGTATAGAATATTTATATGTATAAGATATGAATAGAAACTGTATAGAAGGTGTGTAGAAATGGTATAGAACAAGCCAGCAAATTGAAATGGCTAGAAAGTGAAATTTAAATTCCATGGTCATTTTTATGAAAATAGTTTAATTAGAAGTGTTGTTTTTGTTCTTTCCCCAAAAAACTTTTCCTAACAATATACACACGTTCTTTTCCCTAAAAAATTAGGATGCTTTCTTCTTATTCTTTTCTTATGTTTTTGTCCTAAAATTTAGAATTTCAATTCATTTAGAATATATATATTTTTACCCATTGCTATTTTTTAATTGTGTTCTTCTTGTATAAATAGTTTTAAGGGTTTTAGAGATATTGTTCAAACTTTTTATCCTTCATTTCATAACAGATAAAATTATCTTTTACTTTTTTTTTTAATTATTATAATATTAAATATTGGCTATAATAAATATATCAGAAGTTTTGATGAAAGTAAAATTCCTAAAGATATGAAAATTCTTATTTGAATATTCTAATTTCTAAACGTGTATGTTGTTAGCTTAGCAACGGTACAACTACAACATGGTCTTTTTTAATATTTAGGAAAAAAAAGAAATAGATGTTTGAAATTAACTATATTGTCGTATAAAGTTTTGAAGTTGCCTTTCTACTAGCTCTAATTATGGTACAACAAACAAACGTTTTGAAATTTCCTTTCTATCTAGGAGTATTTAATTTTTTCTCATCTACTAATATTTTAATACTTATAAATTAATTAAAATTTTATGGGAAAATTTCAGAAATAGTAACTCTTTAGCCTTAATTGTAACTTTTATAGCAACAGTTTCATAATTATGAAAAGTAGCAAATTGTATTTTGTATTTAAGTAAAATGTTGTTATATAAATACATATACAAATATATATGTATTACTCATAAATACATATGCACAACTGAAAAATACACATTCTTCTATTACTATGCAGTGGGTAAAATATTGCTACTTTTGCTATAAGCTGTAATTTTGAAAAGTGTTGCTATTTATTGTAATTATAGTCTTAAGGATGCTAGTTTCTGTAATTTTTCAAAATTTTATCTTATATAAAATAAGCCCATTTCTGTAATTCTATTTAAGTAATATTTGATCAAACTTTAGTAGAAACATACAAACTTCGTCTAGACATACGACATTGCATCTATTCAGATTTTCTTTGCTTATTTTAGTTTCGATCAATTAATGAATATTACAAGGGAAGGATGATGAAGGAATTTCCAATTCTTGATTATATTGAAGGAAAATGGGTCATTAACTGCTGGCTTGAACTAGACCTCCATGGCCAGCTTCATTTTAATTTTGTATAAGTAAGATAATTGTTCTTTTAAGTTATGCTTTTATCTTGCACTATTTAATTTTCAATTGTTTCTCTATTCGTGTTTAGTAGTATTACGTGCGAGGCACGTACATTGAAAATATGAAGGCCCTTAATTGCTCCATACACCATGGCGGAATTTTTTTAAAATTATTTTTTGATATTTAAGATTTTAAAACCAACAACATAGTGTATATTAATATTTTTTTTTTATCTGAGTTATGTAATATGACATATTTATACTTAGGTTAAGAATTTTTTTATTTTTTTTTACTGAATTTGAATTTCATATTTGTTAGTATATGACTTTGATGAAGAATTCTTAACACTTTCTTCTTTACCAAAAAATCATTCAAGAAAATCAAGAAAAAGTGTTTACTCTCAGCTATATTACGGGAATCATTTGATGAATGTACCAAAATATTTTTTAATATGATGGTGTTAAACTTGTGTATGGAAGTTGAAACTAAAAAGTTATCAAAAAGGAAAAAGACACAATTTTCTTCAGACAAATTAAAAGAAAAAGTAAGACAAACAAATTAAAACTAAGTGAGTGCTACATACACACAATTTATGTAGCATTATTTCTTTATTGGTCTGCTCCAAAAATAAAAATAAAATTCTATATTTGAAAATTGAAATAATTTAAATGAAAACTTTCCATTTTAATGTTAGTTTGACCATTTTTTATAACCATGCAAACGACATTTTATAAACCACAAATTCAAAAAAAAAATTATAATCTACAAAGATTATGACATTTAAAAAATCAAGAGAGTCAAAAAAACTCTCTTTAGTATTTAAGTAGGTGTTTGGCCATGTTTCATGATAAAACTTACATGTATATACATCGGATGCATATAAATTTTTACCATATTTCATTGTGAAAAAATATATAAAAAAGAAAGTTATGTTTACAAAGTGAAAATTGATATTTGGAATTTGGAGTTGTATTTGACTATGAAATAAATCAAAGTTATTTTTTATTTCTTTTGACTAATTGGAGTGAAGAAAGTGAAAAATACCTTTTGTTGTTTTTGAATTTTTTTCTTAAAGAGGAATGAAGTGAAAAATAATTTTTTAAATTATATGGCCAAACGTACTTTTCAGAGTTGAACCGCATAAACAAAAGGAATCATCTGTTATCATTTGCCTCTTCCCTTATGCATTTTTTTCCTTTCATATTAAGCTACTAGTGTACTTATTCGCGTGAATGCATTCCTTTTCCTTCTATATTTACAAAATCATAGTTTTGATGACATATTTAATGCACAAATAAAAAATCACATTGGAGAAAAAAAAATTTAAGAGAAGAAGCATAAAAAACATCTCAAAGATCTCATATATTTGTGTGTTGAAGAAACAAAAATTACGTTTGAAAACTTCTAAATAAAATTCATATATTTAAGAATATGAGATTGCTTTGAAATCTTCTAAATAAAATATAGGGAAGAAGGTGTGAAAAATATCTATATTTTGGCAAAATTTGCACTTACGTATTTTGAATTTTATGGGAATCCTATGACCTCCCTATACTATTTTTTACCTTATTTAAATGACATATATTTGGTACTTAAATCACTACGTGTATTTCACGCACATTGAGTGCGTGAGAAAAAAGACAAATATATGCTAGTTAAATATGGTAAAAAAAATAATCTAGGAGAGTCATGGAACCCCGCAAAGTTCAGGTGTGTAGCTGCAAATTTCGCCAAAGTACGAATATTTTTCAAATTTTTTCGTAAAATCTATATATACGTGACTTTTTTTCTTTCATGAATTCTTTGGTAATAAGAGTTTTTGCTTAACCAAATCTTTTTATGTTGGAAAATAAATTAAAAAGGTCATGTTGCACCTGCAAGAAAAATCCTTCGTGTTTTTACTCATGCGGCACCGATTGCCACCATTATCATGTTTACCAAGTTGTTGAAGCATTTAAACCATTTTGGGACACTTCAGTGACCATATTAACGTTGTCACTCTTTAATCCATTCAATTCAATCATATATATTCTAACTACTCTTTAGATGTTGTCTTCTTCATCATTCATTGATCTGTTGGAAATTTTGGGTCTCTGCACTAACGGATTGTGTTTTTGAACCATTTTGGGACTCTTTAGTAACGTTTTCGCTAGAGGACTCTCCATTAATGGTTGTTCTTAATGGTGATTTTGGGGAATTTTGAAAAATAAGTAGATGAATGGAGTAAGCGAAAAATGAAAAAAAAGAAGAAAAAAAGATAAATAGTACTCCTTTGAACTGTTGGAGTTTTGATGATCTATAAACTATGCCACAAAGGACCTGATTGGCTGCTAAAATCACTATCTGTGGGACCTGGTCCTATAGGATGTTGGCTTCAAGGATAACAACTGAGTATAGCAGAAAGTTGCATTTTCTGCAGAGAGTTAGTGACACTGCAATAGAGGTAGCCAACCTTGACCAGTGGGATGCGTTTTAAGTTTTGTTCTCTCACATAAAAGGATCATTCACACATAACTAAACCTAGTTTTTGATTTAATCAAGATTTCTCTCAAAAAGTAAAAGATGCCTTACAAGAATACTGCTCATACTTCAACAAGGACCTGCTTGAGTGCTCACTTAGTGTTGGTGTGTCCTTAGTCTTTTGTGTTTTTCTCTTAAATTGTAAATCTAATCCTGAACTATAAAATATAGTAGATAAATAGCTTGTCTAAGTCTTAGCTTGAGTCACATCAGTTAGAGTGAATTGATTGAGTCACTTAATATTTGGTCAAGTTTTTCTTTCCACTTTGGGTGGTATTTGTCCTGGGTAGAGTTATTTAGAACTAGTGGCCAGAGTTAGTTAGTGGAGGTGTAGTAGAGTTACTACATTGATCTTGCAATAGAATTATTACAAGAGGTTGGGATTAAGAGGTTAATGCTTGTGATTATTGGAGTATGTATTCACTTTGTTGCTTGAAGTTAGTGGAGAGTTGGAAAATCCTGTGAGATAGGTCACGGTTTTTCTTTCCTTGAGCAATAAGGTTTTCACGTAAACTAAGGATGTTAAGAGGGCCGAGCCGGGTCAACCCGGAACCGACCTATTAAATTTAGCCGGGTTGTGGGCAGGGCCGGATCCGGGTTGTGGTTAAATGGGCCGGGCTGGGTTCAACTTCAACAGTAAAATTTTTAAAAATAA